>NW_024882735.1:0-197772 GCF_019059575.1 Amphibalanus amphitrite | reverse complement strand
TCTGGATGAATTTCAGGTCGAGGTCAGGTCAGGTCAGGTCAAGTGAGGTCAAATTTTGAAGTTGGTTGTTAAGGCCTAAAAGGCGTCTATCCGATGCAGTTTTTCACGGCGAATCGAATGGTGCTGTTTTGTTTCCGTACGAGGTCTAGAACTTCCAAAAAAATCATTTTTCAAAAAATTTGTGTGTCGTACGTCATAAATTTTGAATAACTCCCACATTTTTGAACCGATTCTTCTAAAATTGGTAGTTGGTGCGCATAGACCCTTCTTGACATATATTCCGGTTTTTTTCGATAAACTCAAAATTTTCGATTTTATAAATATTTTCCCAAAAAAGTCATTTTTTAACAATTTTGGCCAAAATCCAAAATTTTCAAAAAAACCGAGATAGCCATTTGATAGACAAGTAGAATCACGTATAACCTTTTTTGTTACGTCTTGATTCCTTTAAAAATGAAGATGTTAGCGGCGTTTGAAATTTTGTGCCGTTTTTGAGGAAAATGCGAACATGACGTCACTAAAACTCAATTTCTCAAAAATTTCCGACGGATTTCGCCGAAATTTTCAGGGAACGTGTCAAATTGATGTATGTAAGGTACTGAAGTTTGACGTTGCTGCCGTAACGCGTTTAGAAGTTATTGGCGAAAAACGGAGGGGGGCAGATTCTGCCCCCCCCCCAGCGGGCGCGGGATATGATGTCTAACCGACGCGGACGACAGTCCCCGCGCGGTCCGATTAGCACGGGGCACGGGCATAAGAGTATAAGCTACCGGTGTACTTCATGCGACGGACGGTCACAGGTGCGGTCGGCTCACGGCACGGTCCGTTCATCAATCAATCCCCCCAGGTGCACGGCACGGCGGCGGTGACGGCAGCACCATCGACCGGTCGCGCGTTTGTCGTGATTTCCGGCACCACTGAGTGGTTGACCGGGCACAGCGCGGTGACTAGGGATGAAGTAAGGTGGCTGCAGTTACCCTGCACTGAGGACTAAGTGGTTGGTGACTGTGACTACTGATTTAGGGACTGAGCGACTGAATGCGACTGAATGACTCATGACTGATGATTGAGCTGGTATGTGAAAGTGACTGGTGATTGATCACTGAGGACTCTAGTGACTAAGGAACTGGTGATAAGTGACTGCGCTTGATGAATGGTGACTGGCGGACTGGTGACTGAAATACCAGGTACTGAGTGACTGTTGACTGATGAGTATATGTAAGTGAGGGACTGGACTAAACGACTAAATGACTGGTGACTGGTGATTGGCTCGCTGTTGGTGATGACATGCGGTGATCGAGAAGCCTAGACCTTGCGCAGCTAAATTACCTCAGCATTTATATAGGTAGGTACTGCTGCTGATTAGACGACCCCTCCAGGCCGATTTGCAGATGGTAGTCGTTGAATGAACCAAATCAGTGGGTGCGACTGATTTCACGGAACATATAATTGTGTAGCACGAATAACACCGTATCACAATATTACCTATAGATATTACGAAATTTCCTGTCATGCAAAGAAACTGACTTTTGTATTTCTAATGGTAAGCTTGGCATGCAAGTTACAATGACACATGAGTGTTCGTCTTTTTTTTGTTCCTTGCCTTGGTTTTATTCTATACGTATATTTTTAACCGAGCTCTGGAGCTTTTTTAATGCATAGCGTGTCTTCGAGAATCGAGAAGACGCTATCAACACCGATTTTCTTTACCTATATTTTCGGCGTCCCAGAGGCGGACGCTACTTTTCGTCTTCATGTCCTGCCGAAGCGTCCTATAACACACGCTGCCGTGGATGTGACAGATTCGCTCACGCCGATACGTGTCGTGATGACGCCTACGTCACTGCTCGTGACGTCACTGGACCGGCGGCGATCGCCGTGGGATTGGCCGTGGATCGCTTTTCATGGCGGCTGGCGTGCTGACGTCCACGACGCGTGGAACGGGCCCGGCCGGCGGGTCACGTCTGACGGCTGACGCCCCTCCGAGGTCGACCGGCTCGGCCGAGGTCGTATGAATGGTGGTGCGAGAGGTGTCTGTTGGCTCACCACCGGGGTCGTGGTGACGACAAGAAAATGTAGACAAATGTATGAGGAAAACAGAATGAAAATAGGGAAATGGGAAGCTAAGCAAAGCATATACCAATGCTAATAGCAGAAGTTACTGAAAGATACGAGCTCGTAACTTGTACTGCAGTAACCGCACCAGCCTTTCTAGTTTAGCTAAGAACGTTCCCGGTCGTCTTGGGTCGATCATCGGCCTTGTAGCGAATGACTTTTAATCGATGCATATGCCAACAAACATATGAACATTGAACTTCCTATGTAATAGCGTGACAAACGGCTGCGCCACTTGC
The DNA here is from genome assembly GCF_019059575.1 of Amphibalanus amphitrite. Classification (NCBI taxonomy): domain Eukaryota; kingdom Metazoa; phylum Arthropoda; class Thecostraca; order Balanomorpha; family Balanidae; genus Amphibalanus; species Amphibalanus amphitrite. The sequence goes on along the minus strand of NW_024882735.1, from coordinate 195,418 downwards.
TTCGTGCGTAGCCAAAAATGCGGCAGCAGCCATTTGCTTTCGAATGTGTTTGAATTAAATTGATCTGTCGTCCTGTGATGACTGAAAGTGTCACGTGCTGTACTTATGAGACAAAACTGATTACTTGCTAACACGACTGCTGATTTGTGATTTCGGGCGATTAAATTCTTACTTTTCATAAAGTATTCTTCGGTACACTCGAGCGTATGGGTCCTTACATGACTATGTGCATTATTCATTACGTATTCGCACGCTACGTGTCCATATAACGTCTCCAATCGTCAATAATCGTGTCGCTACACTATATTTTACAGGCATCTCAAGCAACTTTGTGATTGTAGGGAATCATGTAATAGCAATTAGCATTCATGTTCTGGAAGATTGAAATATTTTGATTGCAATGCTTTGGGAAAGGCGTCCTTCATTATTGTGCGCGGACTGCCAACGGTCCCTAGTGGAATGACCCTGCTGCCCCGGGTCACAGTGACCCACATTCGTCGGGAGGGAGAAGATACCTCCAGCGTTCAGTCCGTTGAAGTGACCTGCAGTTCCGACCTCGGTGACCTGCGCCGCGGTGAAGTGACCTCAGTTCCGACCTCGGTAACCTGCAGCACGCGGTGAAGTGACCTGCTGTCCGCGGTGGAGTGACCTGCAGCCTCCGTGAAGTGACCTTCAGCTCCAATGGAGTGACCTGCAGCCCAATGGAGTGACCTGCAGCCCCAGCTGAATGACCTGCAGTCCCAGCCTGAAGTGACCTACCGTCGCTCTGTAGGCGCGGTCATTTCGTGCGCCATTGTCACCGATCAACCTGGTCTGACGGTCACGTAGCATAAATGACCAAACACGGGTTATGTAATATGGGATACGTAAAATACGACACGCACCATACATGCGCTGGTTTCTCTTTAGCAACTGTGAAACAAGCAAAATATGACGTGAATGGCTAAGCGGTTGAGGCCGTTAAGGTTCCGATAGAGATAAGTCGTGTTGTAGAATTATAGCGGCTTGGGTCTTCTTCCATGCATATGTGATGCAGGTATTTTCATTTGATCATTATATTGGTAATTATTTTATATGCGTAACCTATAAAAGAGTGAAAGAGAAAGCTAGAGAGAGAGAGAGAGAGAGAGAGAGAGAGAGAGAGAGGAGAGAGAGAGAGAGAGAGAGAGAGAGAGAGAGAGGAGAGAGAGAGAGAAGAGAGAGAGAGAGAGAGAGAGAGAGAGAGAGAGAGAGAGAGAGTGAAGAAGAGAGATAAATAGAAAAAGCATGGAGAATGGAGAGTGAGCGAACGGACGGAAAATATTACAGAAAGAAAGATTCATTATAGCATCATTGCCGGAAACTGTATTGTATTTGACATCCTTCAGCTAGAGAAAGAGAGAAAGAGTGTGAGAAAGAAAGAGATGGATAGAGTGACACAGAGAGAGCGAGAGAGAGAAAAGAAAGAGGAGCGAGAGAAACAGAGGAGAGAGAGAGAGAGAGAGAGAGAGAGAGAATGAGAGAGAGAGAGAGAGAGAGAGAGAGAGAGAGAGAGAGAGAGACAGAGACAGAGAGAGAGAGAGAGAGAGAGAGAGAGAGAGAGAGAGAGAAAAAAGAAAGAAAGAGAGAGCGAGAGAGAGAGGAGAGATAGAGAGAGAGAGAGAGAGAGAGAGAGAGAGAGAGAGAGAGAGAGAGAGAGAGAAGAGAGAGGAGAGAGAGAGAGAGAAAGAGAGAGAAAGGAGAGAGATTATCTGACCTTGACCTTGTCTCAGTATTCCGTGCGTGGTTCCGTCTATTCCTGCGGCGTCCGATGGCCGCGCTGTGGTACCCTGCAGAGCGACCCGTTTGATCGATGGTGCCTATCCAGCCGCGTGTGAACAGATGTGTGCCACCGGCCCGGAGACGTGACACATTCACAGAGCGCCGAGCCGGTGGCGTGACACAGCCCGCTTACCAGCGCTGCCTCCGAGAGAGGTCACGTCAGTAGCGCTGCTTCAGGGAAAGGTCACGTCAGCAACGCTACTCTTGGGGAAAGGATACGTCAGCAACGCTTACTTTGGGAAGAGGTCATGTCAGAAGCTCTAAGTTTTGAGGTGAGGTTAGGTCAGCATCGAATCCTCCGGAGAGAAGGTCCACGCTCAGCACAAAACGAACGTCAGTGCCATCATAGGGCGATGGGTGAAGATTCTGAAGATTTTGGTATATGGTTTGGCCTGTTCCACGGATCTATAAAGGTGAAATAGAGGAAAGAAGTAAAGAATGGAATAAAAGGTACGAACACATTCTTATTACATGCATGTCACATTGTCTTTGCATGTAACCTACCAAGCTTCTAATTTATATTTACCCTTTTATCAGCATTATCGGTAAGCAAGCTTAACTACCAACAGCTTCATATATTCTTTTTCACGACTAGGCCATTAGCAGAATTCTCCAATATCGTCACTCGTCAACTACTCTTTCGATAGTTCATCAACAATAGTAAGCCGCTGATATCCCTAGCAGCGATTCCACTGCAGGCTAATTTAGCGTTCCTGCGAGTCACAGCGTCGACAAAACACTATTTGTGCCACCTATGCCCGCACTGCTGTCTTCGATGACTGATCATCGCGTCCAATTGCACTGTCAGCAATAGCACCAATAAGCCGGGCTCTTTCACGAGTACCTACTACGGAGAAGCGGGTGCGGGATATTCAGACCATTACATTTGTAAATTGCCACAAGCCTGAAACAAAGTATCCTCATTGAGTATACTTTCGATATTAATCGGCTTTATGTGTCCGAGTCTAGGCACCTCCAGGGTTTTCAAATGGCGATGCATTCAATCTAAACAAATCATTACGTGTCCAAAACATATAGCTCAATACAGAAGGCAATTAACCCTCGCCCGCACATGGGGGGGGGGGGGTTGCCACCCCCCCCCCCCCCCCAGGTAGTCTTTCTGCTCTACACTCGACATTTTTCAAGCTAGAAGGCTCAGTTTTCGTATAGCTGCTGAAAGCAGATTCTATTCTTACTTGATGTCCACTAAAAATTTCAAGTTTCTGGGTTTTTAGGTTTCGGAGATATGACCTTGTTTTTCAGGTCATGTCATGACCCAAATGGCCAATTCTCAACATCTTGCGTTTGCTATGGGCCTTGTGAGCTTTTGACACCTTGATTTCGGCCTTTTTTGCCAGTCTTACCTCCCACCTATCATGGAACATGTTTTTCGACGATGTTCAGGTGTCAAGGTCAGGGTCAAGGTCAACCTAGGTCATCTAAGATAATTGCGTTTTAGGCAAGCTGAATTTACTTTTTGTGAAGTTTTTGACTGCATTTTTGGTAAAAGCTTCTCAGATCATGATTTCATGTAATATGGACACTGTTGCCGACAAATTGCACCTATGCAAGGCGGTACGGGCGAGAGACTCAGCGCTGCTCAGCCGAACCGCCGCTGCGCCGCCGAGCCGAGCGCCGTCCGCGGTCGCGGGACGCTGGCGTCCCCTCTGACCCGGCTGGCCGGCCGGCGCGGCAGGGCGGCTCCCTGTTTGCGTAGGACCGGCCCAGGTCCGGGCCATTGTGTGGGGCACGCACGTGCGCGCCCAGCTTGTGTGTCTTCCGGGTGGAGCGCTGGACGCCCGGGCCATTTTTAGCCTGTTCTGTGTGCTCTGACCGTCCTCAACGCGTCTTGTTTCACCCCCTGTCGCCGTATATAAACTAGTTGTAAACATCCCCCGCCCTCACTTCACCTTTCGACTTCGACGGGGACACTGCGCTGCCCCGCTCTCTTCCCGGTACGTTTCGCTGCCTTGTCCGCCAAATATAGTGAACTAGAAGACAAAGTGTGTGTGGAGCCCGAGTGAGAAGTGAAACAGTGCGCGGTCTACACACAGATGAGATATTCGACGGAGATGCGGCAGGCGTATCGGTTCCGGTGACCAGGTCTACTGACTATCCTTTTTTCATCCTAAAACATTCCTAAAACTCTCTAAGAAGGGGGTTCCTTTGTCGTCGGCATCCGGCGCTCTATATTTAGGCCCTAACATACGCCCAGAGAAGGGGGTTCCTTTGTCGTCGGTATCCGGCGCTCTCTTATTTTAGGCCCTAACATACTCCCTAAGAAGGGGGTTCCTTTGACGTCGGTATCCGGCGCTCTCTTATTTAGGCCCTAACATACGCCCTAAGAAGGGGGTTCCTTTGCCGTCGGTATCCGGCGCTCTTTATTAGGTCCAAATATACTTCCTAAGAAGGAGGTTCCTTAGTCGTCGGCATCCGGCGCTCTATCCTGTATCCAATATTTAGTTGTATCTTAACTAGGCTAACGTGATAGGTTATAACATTTATTTTCCCAATTTTCCAATTAAACCATTTTCCTCCTGGATCTCGGTCACCAAACAACCAAATGCTGTGCGATGCGCGATTAAATACAGTCCACACCATGAAAGGAGATAGCACCAATAAGCCGGGCTCTTTCACGAGTACCTACTACGGAGAAGCGGGTGCGGGATATTCAGACCATTACATTTGTAAATTGCCACAAGCCTGAAACAAAGTATCCTCATTGAGTATACTTTCGATATTAATCGGCTTTATGTGTCCGAGTCTAGGCACCTCCAGGGTTTTCAAATGGCGATGCATTCAATCTAAACAAATCATTACGTGTCCAAAACATATAGCTCAATACAGAAGGCAATTAACCCTCGCCCGCACATGGGGGGGGGGGGTTGCCACCCCCCCCCCCCCCCCCAGGTAGTCTTTCTGCTCTACACTCGACATTTTTCAAGCTAGAAGGCTCAGTTTTCGTATAGCTGCTGAAAGCAGATTCTATTCTTTCTTGATGTCCACTAAAAATTTCAAGTTTCTGGGTTTTTGGGTTTCGGAGATATGACCTTGTTTTTCAGGTCATGTCATGACCCAAATGGCCAATTCTCAACATCTTGCGTTTGCTATGGGCCTTGTGAGCTTTTGACACCTTGATTTCGGCCTTTTTTGCCAGTCTTACCTCCCACCTATCATGGAACATGTTTTTCGACGATGTTCAGGTGTCAAGGTCAGGGTCAAGGTCAACCTAGGTCATCTAAGATAATTGCGTTTTAGGCAAGCTGAATTTACTTTTTGTGAAGTTTTTGACTGCATTTTTGGTAAAAGCTTCTCAGATCATGATTTCATGTAATATGGACACATAAACAATCGTTGCACACATCAGTATACACACAGACACACACAGACATACAAACACATATAATTGACCTTGACCTAGCTTGACCTGAAATGACCTCAGCAGCAAATTTCTGGTCGGGTAGTGTGACAAAGAGGTTCTAGCTGGCTTGGCACCAGAAAACGGCATCGTCATCGGTATATGATAAGCAGCGCACTTGATATCCAACGGTGACCCAAAACAGCAACATTTTTTAGTTTGACCTGACCTGGAAGGTCAATGACTGGCCTGAGAAGATAAAACTGGGTATCATTGGATTCGTCTCTTCCCAAAGAATCTTTTTGGTCTTTACCGCTACGCTCTATCTCCAACAGGAACGAAATGGCGCGGGGGGGGTGGCAACCCCCCCCCCCCCATGTGCGTTCTAGGATGGGAAAATGGCATGTGCGGGCGAGGGTTAACCCACGAGCCGCTGGGGGGTGGCATAAAGTTGCCCCCCTTTACGTTTTGTGAAATATCTCCGAAACCTGATGAGCTACGAACGTGAAACATGGCATAGCTTCAAATGAATACCTAGGCAATGTTTCAGGAAAGTTTGGTGGTTGTAGCACCTAAGATGACGTCACAGTTGTCGTTTTCCGATATGGACAGTTTCTGATGACGCTGAGCATGAAACTCAACTGTAAATGAACTAGACAGCACCTGCTGTCATCCTAAGACATCTAACTACACTTCCATCTAGTTTCTGACCAATAATCGACCCTTTATATTCGGTCCCATATATCTGATGTATCGTGAGGAATATGAGAGTCGCAAATCTATAATTTCACTTATGACGTCACTGTGACGTCATTTCAAATGGGATCGACACCAAATTTGGATACAACCTTGGCTAGGTATTCAGGAAGATGTGTGCAAAGTTTCGCTTCTCCATCTCTTCGCGTTGCGACGATATCGTCGCAGAAGTAAAGGGGGCAACTATATGCCCCCCCCCCCGCGGCCGGCGGGTGGCGCGGAGGCCCAGCGGCCGCCGGGTTAAATGCATATGTTACGGGTCATATGCTAACTTGGGCAGTATGCAAACTACCCGGGCAGTATGCAAACTACCCAATAGCCTGGGCAGTATGCATACCGCCCGGGTAGTATGCATACTACCCGACGCCTTGGGCAGTATGCATACCGCCCGGGCAGTTTGCTTACTGCCCGGGTAGTATGCATACTACCCACCTTTCAGCTCACGGGCAAGATGCTTACTCGGGCAATATGCTGACCGCGGCTCGAGAGACTAGTTCATGCAATAGCTCGCTGTATATGTTAATGACAGACACTTAAACTCGCGCCGGGTCGATGCTCGGCGCCAGCCGGGCCGGGCTGAAGGGGGGGGGGGTTAGAAACCCCTAACTCGTTTCCTGTGTCACTTAGCGGCACAGAACTAAGCGGCATGTAAGGTGCGGCAAGCGGCGTTAAAAAGCGTCAAAAATAATGACAAAAGTACTCCAGTAATTTTTCGTCATAGGTCACCATCAGGTCACAGGTCATTGATATCAAAATTCTGAGATAAACATTTTGTACTTACTCTTGCTCTTAGCAATCGATGAAAGTTTCAAAGCGATCGGTCACTCGGTGTAGCTATGGCAGACATTGAAACTTTTTATGAGGTGAGGTCACTTCAGGTGACTGGTGACCTGACCTTGAATGAACTTGGTGTGAACTTTTTTACAACATACCTATGTAGAATAGATGTATGATTAGGTGTGCCAAACACGGCGGCACTCCGCGCCGCCATTTTTGAGATATTCGCGAAAAACCACAGCCCTGTGTTTGTGTTTGTGCTTAAAAAAACATAGTGTTCAAACACACCCCCCCGAGCAGGGCGCGGGTTAACCCGCGCCCCACTGGGGGGGGCTATTTATAGCCCCCCTCCCGTTTTTCCGCAATAACTTTCAAACCGCTTGACGGATCGACGCCAAACTTTCGGTACCTTTAGCTGCATCAATTTGACACCTGGTGTCAAAATTTGAACTTCGTAGCTACCATAGGTCGGCCGAAAATGACGTCAGAGTGACGTCATGTTCGTCCGAATTCGACGCAAAGCATTGAACCACGGCAATCGCTCCCAAGAGCTCAGTTTTTAAGCTAGATCCAATTTCTTTGCATGAAAGGACTCAGAATTGATCGCGCTATCAAACTGCTATCTCGGATTTTCAAAATTTCGAAAATTTTGAAAATTTTATATAATAATATTCAAAATGTATATTTTTGTATTTTTTTCAAAAAGTTTTTGACTTTTCGAAAAAACCGGAATATATGTGACAGAACGCATGATTATGACTAACTCTAGCAAGTTTTAGCTAAATATCTTCAAAAATGGCCAAGTTATACGCATTATTGCAAAAAATTCACAATTATTAATTTTTCAAATCAATTTTTCAGTACGTATTTGACATCGTACATCAATATAAATTGCACCATCGTGTTCCTGAGCTCAAACTGCATCCAATAGACACCTTTTTTGTTGAAAAATTTTAACTTCAAAATTTGACCTTTTTTGACCTGAAAGTGACCTGACCTAAGCTAAATTCGACTCAAAATGACCTCAAATGACACAGACGACATCAAATTCGAAATCTATGGCCTAAATGGACCATAAAACATATGTCACGTGACCGACGCATGATATAATATTTCCGTGACCTGTGATGACCTGACCCTGACCTGAAAATCAAAGTACAAGTTTGGTACCCTCAAGGTATCTAAAGCATCTGTTCACGAGTGTGGAAACCAAAAATGAGCATGATCTGACTTGTAAGACGGCGGCCAGAGCCCAAAATGTGAACAAGCCAAAATGCTAATAATGTTTACTTTGACCTGACCTGTGACGTCATCGGTGACCTTGAGGTCAATGAAATTAGGTTTCGCTCGACAGTTTTTCCGGCGCTATCAGACGCCGTTTGAATTTTGACGATCGGCCCAGTAGTTTCGGAGTTAGGAGGGGGGCTATGAATAGCCCCCCCCCCCCAGTAGGGCGTGTTATACACAGACCCCAGTGGGGCGCGGGTTAACAATGAATTTCTGGGAAAAATGATTTTAAGTTTTCATTTTCCAATCCTTATTCCACCCCTCAATCGAAAAAATCACGTTTATCGGCAAAAAAGGCTTCGCGGTTAAACTACGTTACTCAGACAGCCATTAATATTTTTAAAATGGACATGGAATGCATAACTTACCCCTCGCCGGCCGAGGGGGGGGGGCGGGTGCCGCCCCCCCCCCCCCTAGGGTTTTTTCGCGATAGCTCCGAACACGCTGGAGATAGAGAGCTGAAACTTGGCATACCTGACCTTTGATCCAAGCCGGATCTTTTGACACCAACCGCATTTTTGGGTCAGGTCAGGTCACTGACCTATGACGTCATAAGTGAACCTCTGCACGGTCTTCAGATGTCGCAAATTCGCAACGCCCTCACTGCCAGAGGAGATGTCACAGGGAAATGAAACTTGCAGGATCTAGTATCCATTATGAGTCCCACAACTTGTATATCTCGGATTTTTCCTAAAGGTCATATGCGGTCAGGTCATTTTCGTGACCTCACCATTATAAGTCAATGGGGAAAAATTCAAACTGCTATTCTGGCGCCGGGAACGATCTCGAACTATCTCAAGCACACAGAATCGTGATTTGATGCACTCCTTGCAAGGTTAGATGCGTCACTTTTTCAATGTTGACCTTGCGTGACGTCATTTATGACGTCATCAAGGTCAAATTAGTTTTTCGTCAATAACTCTTGATCAAATTGAGCTAGCGAGTCGGGAAAGGCACCAATGGACTCAGAAAGGCCTGCCGAATCGAATGATATGCGACATGACCTCTTTTGACCAACTTCGTGACCTGGGGGTGCTGACCTGACCTTGACCTGAGGTCAACACCCCAGGTTGACCTGAACCGGACAAAAAGTATATCATTCGACGCGCCTGAGCGAGGCGAACACGATGCTGCCAAAATCAGCGCTCTGCGGCCGTTTTTTGCGAAGTTATTCACCAAAAACTGAACCGTACCCTGGGGCACTTGACCTGACCTCAGAGGTCACCGGTTGACCTAGGACCTTAAAATCGGGTACCAATCTCTGCGTCTCGTAACGGCGCACACGCTCGTTTTTTCCGCGACGCGCTATCTCCACCAGGGGCGAAACGGCGAGGGGGGGGTCGTACCCGCCCCCCCCCCTCGGCCGGCGCGTATGTAGAAAACCAATAGGTCCGGCGAGGGTTAAAGACAAGAAGCGGGTAGTATGCAAACTGCCCGAGTTTTTGGGCGGTATGCATACTGCCCAAGGGGTTATGTCAAGTTATGTCATCCAAAGTGCGCTAATGTTTATGGTTGGTTGATGTAAGTTACCCTCGACAAGGCTGCTGGACTTCCTGGCATTGGTGACCAATAAACTGTAGCAACAGCCGATGCAGCGGGCATAGCCGCAGCGCAATCTGGTGACGGTGTCTTCATAAACCACATATGGTTTAAAAGTCATACTTTGCTTCGAATACTTAACTAAAACAGGCATTCACATCGAAACCGGGCCAGTCCTATATGGAGCCATAAGGTGACGGAAGCCTATTATAATTTTCGGTGACGGCTGGCAGCTGTCGCATTATGTACTATGCATACAGCCATGGGCGGGCATTCCAGTAATGTGGTGGATCGCCAACTCCCGGTTTACATCACTTACGTGTTCTTTCTTCACCTGACATGACTTCTGGACTGATTGCACGAAAAATCTAGCGGTCGTGTGCAGCAAACAATTACACGTCAATTGAAAGGCCGCGAATACCTACTTATGACCACAGTTGGTATGTGCAATGTGCATGTGCCACCAATCTGGTAGTCCGATGCGCAATACTTTTTTCTGCTTCTACATAGTTATATGTACCTAATGGGAACAATGCTCCTTAGCAAAGTACAGTTAGCCCGCGCCCCCGTAGGGGGGGGGGGCCGAAACGGCCTCCCCCCTGTCCTTTTCCCTCGATATCTCCTAAACGGCTGGAGATATCGCCACCAAACTATCAGGACCCCGGCCTCTGGGCATCAATTTTACACATTGTGACAAAAAATTTCCAGAGGCTAGGACAGGTTGGCCACAAATGACGTCAGAATGACGTCATGTTCTGCCATTTTCGACCGAAAAAGACCTTCGCGAGAAGAGCTGTCAGGCCTACAGCTTTGAAGATACAAAAAAAGCCACACATAAAAGGTGTAGAATTAACAGGGTTACAAAACTGCAATCTCGGATTTTTGAAATTATTGAGTTTTAACCCCCACAAATCAAAAAAGCATTTTTTTTTTTGATAAATTAGCCAAAAAATCCTAATAGTTATTTGAGTTTCGAAAAACTCTGAATAGGTATATATGATAGTACCTACCGTTTTCTATCTACATACCAAGTTTCAGATCGATATCTCGTTTTTTGGCTAAGTTATAGCGAAAAAACTGTTCCAAAATGATGACTTCAAATTTTCAAACTCAATTTTTGGCAGTTCTAGACCACGTACGACAGAACAAAGACCACCATTAGACTCCCCGTGACGAGCTGCATTGAACCGATACCCATTTTATGCAAATAAAAAAATCAACTTTGAAATTTGACCTAATTTGACCTGACCTTGAACTGACCTTCACTAAAACGTGACCTAAGCTGGCCCCAAAGGCTGCCTGACCCACATAATCGCATTTGTCATGTAAAATGGACCATAAAACATGTATCACACGACACTTTCATATTGTGACCCCAGGTGACCTGACCTTTGTGACCTGACCTGTATCAGTGACCTTAGATATCAAAGAATGTGTTTGAAGAACAATGTACCAGCGATGTTTTTCAATAACTTACCAATTTACTCGATTTCACAGCACATTGAAATGCCTGTGAACGGTGAAAATCCGACCTTTGACCTGACCTGTGACGTCATCGGTTTGACCTAGGTCAATGAAATTTGGTCAAAAGGTAGTTACCCGATGGGGCTATCGAACGCCGTTTGAATTTTGAAAATCGGTCGGTAAATTTCCGAGATCTCCCGCCGATAGCCCTACGGGGCGCGGGTTAGTAGTATGATCCGTATTCCGTACCAAATCTTTGATAAATCATGCATCAAAATTGCAACTCTATAGCGGAAAGGTATGACGTTACCTGAAGTGCAGAGCTACAGCGGACATACCATGACGTCACATAGAAGGTTCATGCGCATTGAAATGCCGACAGCTATTACCCCCAAAGGCTCTAGCTGCCTGGGACATTAAATCCCAGCGGAATATTTGAATAATCATATGCTAAAGAATGCTAAAGAATCCTTTGTCAGCAACAAGTCTCCCTCACCACAACCTCGGTTCCAATAGCTGCGCTCATTAACCTGTTCGAAAATGGCCCCATAAAACGCCTAAATGGGTCGTTAGCTATTACTATGGATAATCAATTGGGGCACATGAGCATACGTTCCAGTTTAAATAGGCGATGATGTCAGTGCTCCTGTGCCCTTTGAGGTAAAGCTAAATTTTCAGTATCGGAGGTCCAAAGGGAGTACTTATAGGTGTTGCTAAAAATGAACACAGTCCGTTGAAGAAATTTTAGTAAGAAAGTCGACAGACGTGAAAGAAAGTTAGGATAGCTGTCTTATCACACTTGGCCAAGCCTTCCGAACTGCGTGCAGTCCAACACACTGAGTTCAACTCCCAATTAAAGTCGGCAATAGACTGCGGAAAAAGGCTGACAGGCCTCAACTGGGCGGGTCGACTGATCTCAGTAACGTCAGACATGTTTCGGAGACTTATAGCAGCCAGTGTGCGGCTGTCAGCACCAACAGCACCATCACCATCACTACCAGAACACCGGCGGAAACTTCACCATTACCAGAACCGACCCATGTGTAAACGTCAGCACTATCAAAGTGCACCGATGTATAGAGTACCACCACCATGCAGTACCGATATAAATAGCACCATCACTAGAACATCGAAGCACCGATGTAAACGAAAATCTGTTACCAGCAGGCATAAACCAATACCAGGGTAAACAGTACCAGCGTTCTACATCGTTCATGAATCCGGGCGCATCAACTGATAAACTTCCTTTGACGAGCATTGTCCAAAGTCTTCATAACAGCGCTCTTTATCAATTTGACTTATTAGCCGTTTTCACGACGGCCATCTGGTACACATTTGGTGCATATCTGGTACAGATAAGTGCAGATTTGGTCAAATTAGGTTCAGTGTGTCTCTTATTAGCTATCAGCTAGGGCTGCACTAATTGCTTATATGCCTGCTTTGTCATATTTACAGAGAGCATCATCGATTAAAACACTGAAATGAATTCATAAAATAAAGATATTTGCTGTAAAAGAGATTAGGTGCAGACTTGGTCAAATTAGGTGCACTCGCCGGATAGCCCGTCGTGAACACGGCTATTGTCATGCTCCGCAATACGATTGCCAAAAACATACTCAGAATGTTTAGGGAGCTCTTGATCCGCATTCCACCATATATGCGCGATGACAAATAACGGTGACAAAAGATAACAGTATTTGACATAACAATAATCTGTCAGAGGGATGATGCTTTATCCCATCACATATGTAGGTATGATTGAAGGACTTCTCGGGACTCTGCCTGTTGCCTGTCGTCTAAATAAGGAAATATTTGAATATAGGTCTCCTGACCATTCTGGCCCTGCCTTTAGGCTTGGTTGTTGCTTCGAACGCCAGCAATTATTTTTCATTTCTTATTTCATGGGCATTCTCTTGCAATTTATAAGACATTCCAATATTTACGAGATAAGTTAAACCTCTTCTGGTTTATTGGTTATCATTCTTTGACGACATTTATTGCTGCTGCATGTGGACTTGGTTACTCGTAAAAGCCTGGACAAGAGGGTTAAATTTGATTGGTGGGCGATGTTGAGAGGAACTCGCCCACTTAATCCGAGAAATGTGCGCTACTAACGAAACGATTTTCTGCTGTGCTTTACAGGTGCATGATCAATCTTTTCGTTGATTGAAATTTCAGTTCAGGAGAAATGGCTATCTGTCATAAAATATCAAAATAACTGTTCATATCAAACACGTAGGCATGTGATACCTACTTCAAAGTCATGCCAATACCTAAGCCTTGCATACTCATTAAACGTCTGACGCTTAGCGCCTCTGCAGAAGTCTATCTGATGGTAACCTATATACATATTTTTCCAAAGTTTTTTATCGTTTGCTGATAGTAGTGGCTAAAATAACTTCTAAACGCACCAAGCGTCCATATTTTCAAAGCTGAAAGGCCTTCAAAGTTCACCTTGATACCTGTGGTATCAAGGTCACCTAACCTAACCTCAATAACAGAAGCATACCTCAGAAGTTAGAACCACATCTCACCACCTTGGTTCTGACCGTGCGATCGCGTGTGTCGGTGCTGTTGCACCGAACTTGGAATTTCGGCGGCTGTTTCCGCCGGCACCTCGTGCCGTCTCGGTGGGGCCGGGCGGGTGGGGGAGGAGGGGGGGGGGGGGTAGGTGAAGGGGACGGGGCGTGGGCTGGAGGCTGGGGTGGGCTGCACCGAGTCGCAGTAGCGTGACACTAACTAGCGAGTGGCACTGACCCGTGTCACGGCCCTTCGGCTATATGAGCCACACTTTGACGGCAGCAAGGCTAGGCTTCCGCATCGAGGTCGGTGGTGACGCCACTGGACTGTGATAGTGGCGTCATTGGACCGTAATAGTGACGTTACTGGATGATGTGCATTATTATCGTTGTCGTGGCGCAAACCTGTGAGCAGTATACCATCGCACAATCGTCAAATGGTTATGCTCGTTCAAATTCGGAGTTTAGTTTGTTGTGCAATCTTATTTGACCCCGGACTCCGGAAGCTCCTAGCTACTCTCTGAATATATGTCCTTCCGTCATTCCGTTATGTCTTTATGCTCATTGCAGGGCATATGAGCTCATATGAGGGAAAAAATCCGTCTGATTTTTGTTTTTACCTTATTAGCAAGTAGCAACGTTGGCATGCGGTATACATTAACTGTTTTCACGACGGCCATCTGGTACACATTTGGTGCACATTTGGTACAGATTAGGTGCAGATTTGGTCAAATTAGGTTCAGTGTGTCTCTTAGTAGCTATCAGCTAGGGCTGCACTAATTGCTTACATCTCTGCTTTGTCATATATTATCAGAGAGCATCATCGATTAAAACACTGAAATAAATTCATAAAACAAAGATATTTGCTGTAAAAGAGATGAGGTGCAGATTTGGTCAAATTAGGTGCACTCGCCGGATAGCCCGTCGTGTAAACGGCTATTATGCAATCTGTTTATGGCATGACTTTGGGTTGGTACTTGTTATTGATATTAATCAAAAATGTGTGGCATTGTTCATTTATTTATTTTTGACTGCAAGCAACAATCGACTCCAATTATTTGTGAATCTATAAGCCATATAATATAGAGCTTACCTAGCCAAAGTATTTGTAGCTATAACTGGCACTCATTAACTATATTTAGCATTAACAACTCGACTCTTCTATCAAGCAGTGCTATGGTGGGAGGTGGAGAAGGATCACTTTTCAACGACAGCATCAAAACAATTTTAATTAACCCTCGCCCCGTTGGGGGGGGGCATTTTGGCCCCCCTGTGGTTATTCCTGAATAGCAAGAAAACGGCGGCGCACAGCGCCGCCAAATTTTCAGTACCTTCCCAGGCATCAATTTGACACCTTCACACCAAATTTCAAGTCTTAGGTCACCTTAGGTCAGGAGTTATTGAGGTCAAACTGAGGTCATGTTCGAGCAAAAATGAGCAAAAAACATGAAATCTTGAAACGCTCACCAAATCTACAGTTATCAAGCAATTTCAAAGTGCTTTATATGGTCTAGTAGACAAAACGCGGCGCTACAAAACTGCTATCTCGGATTTTCAAAATTTTGGGGTTTTGACCAAAAAAAATCTAAAATTTGATTTTTTTAGAAAAACAAAAAAAATCCAAATTTTTTTCCGAATTTCGAAAAAACGGAATATATGTGATAGTCCCTGCCCTCTTCTATATACACACCATATTTCAGATTGATATCTCGTTTTTTGGCCAAGTTATAGCGAAAAACTGTTCAAAAATGATGACGTCAAATTTTTGAATTCAATTTTTAGCGATTCTAGACCACGTACGGCAAAACAAAGACCATCATTGAACTCCCCGTGACGAGCTGCATCGATTCGATACCCATTTTATGCAAAAATATTAACTTTGAAATTTGACCTAATCTGACCTGACCTTGACCTGACCTTGACCTGACCTTGACCAAAACGTGACCTAAGCTGGCCCCAAACGCTCTCTGACCCACATAATCGCATTTGTCATGTAAAATGGACCATAAAACATGCATCACACGACACTTTCATATTGTGACCCCCCCCCCGTGACCTGACCTCTGTGACCTGACCTGGTATCAGTGACCTCAAATAGCAAAATATGTGTTTGAAGAACATTTCTCCATCGATGATTTTCAATGAAATGCATTTTACTCGATTTTACAACGCATTTCTTGAAATGCCTGTAAACGGTGAAAATTGGACCTTTGACCTGACCTGTGACGTCATCGGTTTGACCTAGGTCAATAAAATTGGGTCACAAGGTAGTTCCCTGATAGGGCTATCCAACACCGTTTGCCGCTTGTCGCTAGGTTGCGTGGTTCTCGAGATCTTAGGGGGGGGCCAAAATGCCCCCCCAACGGGGCGCGTTGCTCGGCAGAGCCCAACGGGGCGCGGGTTAATGGGGCGTTCATTGAAAAACGTAGGTACTTTATATGTATATAGGGGAGACCCGGGAGGTATGGGCCGGTTTTGTGCATAGGCAATTTGCTTCCAGTGGGCAGTGGCTAGACCCGGTTTTTCACTCTGTGTACGTGAAATTGCCTTTCGCCTGCAACGTGTGCCTGATATTAGGCATCTGGGCCCAACTATTTTGTCTCCAGAAAACTTTTCATAAATCATGTGCTTTTTCGATCCATCAAAATACACCGGGAGGTATGGGCCATGGCCCGGGAGGTATGGGCCGGTGCCATGTTTCATATTCTTTTCTCGACAATGAGAATAATACTCCTAGCTGGTATCTACATTGATCTCTCTTCGAGCCCAGGAACCGCATAAGCGGCCAACAGCTTACTTCATGGAGGTCACTTGGGCCCATATGTAATTTTAAAAACTCAACAATCATGCACCATGAAATAAGATCAATAATATTTTTCTGTTCGAATGAAATTTGAAGTTAAATTTTCGATCTTGCGCGACAAAAATAAAACTTATTGACGGGGACATTCAATGAAAGCATCTTTTTATTTATTTAGAATCACCAGGGGTAGGTGGCCCGAACCTCCCGGTTAGGACGCCAGAATGTGCGCAGCATCTCAGCTCATAATCTTGCAAGAAAGTTTCAAATTGTCTATCCAGTCTAAATTTGCATGCTTTAAACTTTATGTTAGCGATAGTCTGAAATCATAAAACGAGCCTGGTTCAAATTTGTCACGAATTTTCGGTATGTACCGCATTTTACTCGAAGAGGGCAAAAACGCTTTATCGCCGCTCATTGCCAAAGAAGACTGAGGAAGATTTTGAAAACGACGTGGGATCTATAACGGAATGGCTGCTACCAGTTAATGCCGTCAAATGTGTAAAAATACGCAGCACTTCTTCAGAACTGCGATGGCCCATACCTCCAGGGGGCCCATACCTCCCGGGTTTCCCCTACATATAGGCGCACTACGTGGGTAAATACACCCTGATTTTAACTTTTATCTACGTATGCATTGATTGGTGATATCATTGATGCGTGCAACAATAATCCCTTTTCAGAAAAGTCCCCGACCTTCTTATTAAAGAAGACTTATGAGTTGCAAAAAGAATGGTTTTATTGTTAGGTACTCGACAGGTTTGATTTTACAAAACCAGCGAACCACTGAAATTATTTTTATCATACTGCTATGGTATTTCCGTGTTTGCTACTGCCTGCCCAGAGGCTGAAGAGCTATAGATTGCCGCGTTCTCTGCCAGTTTGTGTCCATCAGTAATTTATCAAGCATAGATCGCTGGACTATACACCCAGTACCTCAGTGTTCATTAATGTCGGCCCATTGGCGACTGCGCAAATGAACCGAACGCACACGGCCCCCTGAATGGCAAACAAGCCGGCGCCGCGTTCCTGGATCTTGATAAGGCTCTGCCCTCCCATGGCGCCTGATTACCTGTACTGATTCCGCGTCGTTTACCTGCGTGGTAATCCCAAAACAATATCGGGAGGCAGGAACGCAAAAGGTTAATTAGGATTTCATTAAATATGCTTGCCATAGATGAATACAGATATAGGAATGTATAAGATAAGATACCTAATTGTTGATGGGAAGACAAAAGAAGAAGTCAAAAAATTGTTCTCAAAGGATGAATTTATTAGTGCCGTACGTTTCAGCGGCGGCACATTTGAGCTTATGTTTTTTTTTTTTGCCAGACGATATATTTAAATTAAAACTAGAATTTAAGTC
Organism: Amphibalanus amphitrite; assembly: GCF_019059575.1. Lineage (NCBI taxonomy): Eukaryota > Metazoa > Arthropoda > Thecostraca > Balanomorpha > Balanidae > Amphibalanus > Amphibalanus amphitrite. The sequence continues at coordinate 177,752 of NW_024882735.1, read as the reverse complement.
TACAAGTTCTTTCATTTTTTCTTCGCTTTTTATAAAGACGTTCCGTATACTTCTCACAAGCTTGATAACATTCATAATCAACAGGAGAGAATAGCTGTCGGTCTTATTTCACCTTCCATACTGCAATCTTAATGACCCTCTTTTCTTTTTTCGTTACAACATTTTCGATTCTGATTCTTCATTTCGCATGTTTGATGTTAGGCTACCGTTGGCCATATGTGAACAGTGAAACTATCCGTACATTTATGCTTTTCTAAAAAGATAAAAGCAATGAAGGTTTTGTTTACCAATGACAGCCATTTTTTATAGCATTAGTTTGCCCTGAACGGATAGGGGAGAGTGGGGTAATTTGGCCGCTTTTTTTAGAAAACGATGTAACTAAAAATCGACAACACATTTCTGCATTTTCTCAACGCTGACAGGTGTGGCATACATTTTACTTCCTTGGACTGTAAGCTTGAAATGATTGAGTAACTACTTATATTGAAATTGTGGCGTATTAGAAAGGTCTGCAAAGCGGCCAAATTACCCCACTAGCAGGGTTATTTGGCCGGGGGTGTGGGGCAATTTGGCCGGTGTTACTTTGAGGCCATGATTTTTGTTATAGGCAAGTCAGCTTCACATTCAGCAATGACGCTTGTCCTACGACGCATTTGAAGCATTTTGGAGGTTGACTCAGCCGTCACAGGGGTCGAAAATAGTCAAAATAGCGGCTCTAGATGCGATGACAGTTTTTTACGAATAACTTTTGAAATAATCAAGTTAGGCCAAAACTAAAAGTACCATCGTAATTCTCTCGTCATTTCGCATCGAAACATGTATGTGTTGACCTCGAGAGGTCAAGGTCAAGGTCAAGATCAAGGTTGGCTTCAGGTCACGTTACCTCAGGTCGCTTGACCTCAAGGTTACGTGAGTTCAAGGTCATCATGTATATCATTCGATGCGCCTTGACGAGTTGAACACAATGAGACCATTTGCACGGCTGTATCTTTTTACTGTAAGTATTTATTAGTAAAAAAGCGTTAGGTGACCTTTGATGACGTCACATGCCCTTACAGCTGTCCAATAGGAAATATGGCATCAAGGTAGTCAAAGTTGGTCATGAATTATGTCCTTTATGGTATAGTTGACCATGACAACTCTGCCGACCCAGCATAGTGACTCCGAGCGCACCGGCCAAGTTGCCCCGCTAGCCCCGGCCAAATAACCCCACATTGCCATTCTGAAAATTTTTGTCTATAAAGTCGTCATGGCTGTACAGAACTAGATGAAATTGCTCTTGGAACCGCTGAACACCCTCAAAAATGGCGCTATAATGTTCGAATTCGTTTACAGCCCAAATACTACATGTTATACAAATTTTTAAACGGAAGTAAAAGTTACCATTTTCTAACGTAATTCACCTTTTATTAATTTTGAATAAAACTAAGAGGGGGAATGTTTTGACATTTGTTCTCGAGTTAGTTCTGCCGATGACAAATGAATAGAGACTAAAGTTATTTCATTCACTTTTATCAGCTTTCGTACAGGTAGGGGCGGCCAATTTACACCACCGGCCAAATTACCTCACTCTCCCTTACACCAAAAACCCGCGATATTAATTGGATGCGACGCTCGTGTCATGTCAAATGCAGCCACCGTATGTTTATGTCTTTATTTAATTATCCGGCATCGTATTGGAAGAAATGTTTTATTTATCATCGCCTTATTGGTTTCTGCATTTGTTAATTCGTTATGAGTTATCGCTTACAACAAAGCGGATGTCGATAGCGATATTCATGAAACTGAATTCTTGACTCTTGATTCTTGATTCTTGATTCTTGATTTATTCTGCTAACGGGCCGCCAGAAATTATTGTATTCGGTCCCGGTGCTGATTTTCCGCCCAGCAGGCCGTCTTGATGGCTCGTTCAGAGCCACACGAAACCTCTTCATTGTACTTCAGGAAACATCAACAGATAAAATCAAACTATGCAACAAATAAGAGAGAGAAAGCGACAGATATAGAGAGACGGAGAGCGAGAGGAAGAGAAAGAGAAAGAGAAAGAGAAAGAGAGAAAGAGAGAGAGAGAGAGAGAGAGAGAGAGAGAGAGAGAGAGAGGGAGAGAGAGAGAGAGAGAGAGAGAGAGAGAGAGAGAGAGAGAGAGAGAGAGAGAGAGAGAGAGAGAGAGAGAGAGAGTGAAGAAGAGAGATAAATAGAAAAAGACATGGAGAATGGAGATGTAGAGCGAACAGGACGGGAAAAATATTTACAGAAAGAAAACAAGAGTTCATTATAGCATCATGTGCCGGAAACTGTATTGTATTTGACATCAAGCCAGTCAATTGCAGCGTACTTGCATTTATCAGCAATGGAACTCCTTTATTATTTATTTCGCTCATTTGTCTCAGCCTCTGAAAATGCCTTGTGTGGTCTACCGCAGTAATAAAACAGCGGGCCAGATCCAATAGCTTACGGATGGCGGACGTTTGTCTTTACGCCGGAATCAGACTTCCATTCAGACTACTTTGAGTATTTTATGACTAGTTTGCTGGTGAACTAACCATTTCTCAGTACCTATATGAAGTAGCAGGTCGATTTGAAAATGAAGTGTGACAAGTATTTTCTCCACATCTTGATAAAATCAGGTTAATTGGTGTCCTTAACGGCAATAATAGCACAAACAAAGTTCACATAGGGTGGCTGTATTTCATTCTCTCTCATGTTCTCATAATTTTCTGGGCACAAATCAACAGACAACAAACACATTTCTGGCTTTCGCACATCGCACACTGACCAATCCCCATTGCATTCGTCAAAAACTTCCACGCATTGCGCATCATTCGTTACTTGCAACGGTCACTTTATTACGATACACAATACTCGTACACATATCATACAATTGTAATTATAGCGACATTGTTATTTATGATCGACGAAAGTAATGCTGTGTTGTGGCTGTTTTTCTTCTTAGTGAAAATATTCTATTTTACAAGGAAATGTAGTTGCTCATTTTCAACAATTGAAAGGTCTAAGTTTATTCAAATTTTCGAAAACAGAGACTAAATAGAAATTAAGCCAACCTCTAAACAAGAGCAGAGAAACAACATTGTAGTTAAGGACAACCATCGATGAGGAAGATATGCGTATCAACTTGAAAACCTGACATTTGACGGAATATTTCAAATTCACTTCTATCATACAAAATAACAAGTTTCAAGTTTCAAAGTGAAAACTTTGTGCTAATCGCTTCCACTGAAAGCAAAGAAACAAATTTTCTGCAGATGAATCAATTTTGCCAATGCATCGTTCTGGTTTATTTGTTGCGTTTTGCATTTCTCATTTAGCGACGGTCATAGATAAACTGCACTGGGTATTTATGTTGTTTACATACATTGCATACACCGTGTCTCATTTGACATCTAACTTTTCATATTGCACACTTTCAGTCTATTTAAGGACGGCCGAGTGTTTGCCGAATCCATACTTGGCGGCGTCCTTATAGCATAATTCTGTCCATTTTCCATACCACAAATACCATTGATTTCCACTTTACATTGACGCATATATACGGAACACATACACAATCTGCCATTGTTGCCGATGTCAGCACATGGCGCGGCCCCCGCTGTTCGTTCTGGGATACAGTGGAGCATCCGGGTCTATAAGCGGAACGCTGACTGCTGTCTCAGGAGCATGCATCAGCACTCGCCGCTGCCACACGAGTACCGCATCGCAGAATGCTTAATGCTGTCAGTGTCTCTCTGCATATTGCGTCCTGATGCCTCACGAGTCGCCATACACCAGGGGTCGGCAAATGGTGGGGCATGCCCCCTTTGGGGGTAATGGAGCCCTTTCGGTGGGGGTAATGAGGGATTCTGAGAAAGCCTATCTTTTTAGAGTTTGTAGCTCCAGTGATGGAGCCATCGTGACTGTTGCATCCCAGGGTTCAAAGATTAGCCCAGGCCAAAGGCACAGCACTCTATTGATTAGATACCAATTTTCACGTACCTGCTCGCCTCACCATCTCACCCCTCCGTACAGTCGTTCAAAAGCAGCTGCAACTTTTAACCGTCGCCCGTCTGTTGGCGTTTCAACAGCCGCTAACGTAAGGGGGAGGAGTCGATCGGACCCCGCGGCCTCTCGGACTCTGATATGGAGCTGTGCATAAAAAAAGACGAGCGTGCTACCCGTGACCATAGGAAGCCGCTGCTGCCCCTTTTTAAGGTCCTTGGTCATTCCGTCTCATTCAAGAGGCCAATGATAAGTGTCGAGAAAATCGGGACCCGCTATAACTTCTTGAAGTGAGATTTTATGGCTCAAGATGATCTCCAGAAAAAGCTCATAAGCCAACGGTCATTATGGATCCAGAGGCCAGTTTTACCAACAGAAAAATAGCCGCCTGCCGGAATTTTTGCCTAAAGATCGTTTCACATATGGAGCGTAAACGGTAAAGCCCTATCCGCTTACGAGCCCATCGCGTTTACGGTATCGCGTATGTGAAGCGGTCTTGAGGCAAAAATTCCGGCAGGCGGTTATTTTTCTGTTGGTAAAACTGGTCTCAGGTCATGATATTTTCCGGGCTGGTGAAAAAAAAAATGATGGGCTCGAGGGTACAATTTGGTCGTGATCCTATGCCTTTTACAAGAGCTTTTAACGAAAAACCACCCGCCGCCCCTATACGTACAAGGGTTAAATGGGATATAGCATAGGCGGCGGAACGGGGAGGGCACCGGGGCACCGTGCACCCTTTGATTTTTGCATTTTAACATTAGCCCTATGGGCGTTGCATGGAAAGAATGGGACCAAAAGTCGGCAGTGCTCCCCCCTCGGCCCTCCCCCTTAATTGAAGGTGTTCCGCCGCTACTGGGATATAGGCATTAAATTTTTTGTGGAGGAAGTGTCATGTTTTAAATTTGATGCATTGGAAATGCACAAATACCCAAAGAGTTCCAGGACGGTATGGAATTTCAGTAAACTTAAATGTGTCAGCAATGGGGTCTGGTAGGTGGGGGTAATGGCCTTGCCTGGCGCCCAAAAAGGGGGCACGACCCCGAATGACCTGCCGACCACTGCCATACACAGAACGCTTCCTGCTGCCTTGCATTTGTCTCCCAGTAGAATGTTCACCGACTTCTCATCAGTTGCCTACTGTCTCGTGTCTCTCCCGACCAGACCTGCTGAGTCACTCACTTATTACCCACCGCGCGTCTCAGTTATCTACATAGTAAGACCAGCCGTAACTCCGAGTTCACGGCTTCCTCCCATTGCCGGCCCAGTTGTCCCCACCGGAGCGCTCAAAGGGCAGCCCACGCTTCTTCTCAGTCGATCGAACCATACTGCCAGTTCTCACCATTCCGGACTCAGGGTGGGGAAGGGCTCGAAAGTACGGGAGAGCAGTCAATCACCACAGTACGTTAGTTCATTTTCGAATTTCGCAACACACTCTTCCACAATCTCTCACGATCCACAGTTTCTCCGAACACCAAACAGCACATTAACAGGACAGCGGAGCTCGAGTATCAGTTGTCCGCCTTCTTTGTAATCAGGTTTTATGGCAGATTCAGCACATATCGTGGAGCGCAGGAGACTTGCATGGCTCAGTGAGTGTAATGGGCTTCGTATGTATAAGCTAGTTTCTATAGCTGTAGAGGGCACTCGGCAGGGACCGGGCGCAGACATCCCTGCCGTGACTGTTACGTCATAATTACGTCAGCGGCCCGTTGACCAATGGAGCGCCCACTCGAGTTCACTGCTCACTCCGCTGCAGTCATTGCGCTGCGGTCACTGCGTCACTGATCAATGTTTCACTCCGTCCTCTAGTGTCCCGTCACTTGGACTGTCACATCTCATGATCTGACCGCTGACTGCGCACTCCGGTGGCCTGGGCGCAGTTTCACCGGCGGATCGAGTGGCTCACCAGCACCAACACCATCAGCAGCACCAGCTCCAGCACCAGCAGGGGAGAGCCGCCGCACTGCCGGCATCTGGCGGAGTTGTGCTGCATCGCTGCCGGGTGCTCACCTGAAACAGAGAGCAATGATGAGACGTTAGGCCATTGAGTTATAGCAGCAGCGGAGGCTGTTAGTCTATGACTTGTTACATATTATCATTTGTGAACAGTGAATACAATGCGTAGATATATGAGTGAAATGTATAAGTAAAGCAGATAACAAGATACAATGTTTATTTCACTTGCTCATGTATTGCTTTCTTCTAGAAATGACGGGCTATTTTTAAAGCTACAAGATTATTTGCGAAACGATTGCTGGCTTCTCTCATTGTCCCAAGGTCCATTGTCCTCTCATCAGCCGTGTGTGCTCATGGCAAAACGTTTTCTATTTTTAGCCATCATATCAACAACAGTTTCTTTATAGTGTTAACAGCTGCGCTGCAGACCACCTCTCATTGTGATCTGTATTGCCGGATGTGCACAAATACCTAAGTTGGAGAACTTCTCCGGCACAGAGAACAAACGTTCCAATATCAGTTCTGACCATACGGCATTCGGCGTCAGTCGCCCACAATGCATTGCCGGTCGTTTTGGAGCCGATTCCAGCCGCGTAACGATCGCGGCAATCAGGGCTCGTTCATCTGCGACGAAACATTTATGAGCTGGCGCCGGCTGCAGCGGGGCATCAGAAGAGAAATGACACCCGGTCGGACATTATTGGCTGGGCGGACAGAGTGCCACCCACGTTAAACTGAGTGCCACCGGAATTAGTTAGAGTGTTTCCGAAATTTGACAGAGTGCTTCCGGAGTTAGAAATAGAGCTACCGAAATTAGACAGGGTGCCACCTGACTAAGAAAGACAGAGTGCTGTCGGAGTTAGACTCATTTGTCGGAGTTAGACGGAGTGCTGCAGGGGTTAGAAGGAGGGGCCCGCGGCAGACGGAGCGTTCCTGCCTTAGACTGTCTTAGACTGTCTATGCTTTTTGCGTTAGACGACGGTGTGCTCTCAGACCGAGTGCTTCCACGACAGACAAAGTGCTTCCTGCGCCAGAAGGAGTACCTTTCCCTCTAGACGGTCCGAAAACAGGCACTGAGCGGAGACGGTTCGGTTCGGAACGGGCCAAAAGGGATGAGTCGGGTGAGGTCGGGTAGGAACGAGTTGAACTGAGGCAGCCAGGATGGGGTGGAAAATGTTCGAGGTGGAAAAAATCAAAAAGTCTAACTGGCCGCAAAAAAATCCCCTGCACCTACGCCTAATAGAGAGAGTTATTGTGTGAGAGTGGTGTTAGGTCCATGTGCTGGGAAGAGATGTCAATACATTTCGCTTACTTAGAGATATTCTTAAAGCCATTTTTGCTTGTGATGACGCCCAAACATCGACACATTTGGAAAAATAGGCATTGGTATTCCATAACGATTTTAGTTGTTGCAGCAATGTAACGTTTTAATATAGGTAGTTTAGATGCACATACATGCTCATTTTAGTGACCTGCCCAACACGCTAAGTGAACGAAAACTATATCTTTCATCGATATCGTCTGCCATGTCCGCATCATTTGTCTCGAGGTGTTCGTATTTCACATCCTGAATGTCAGGATGCCTGCCAGACGGGTCAAATTACGTCCAACTAACCGTCGAGCCGCGTTAGTGCCGAGCCGGCCGCGTTCATTCGCGTCCTACCGAGCCGGCCAGCTAACCTGGCGGGCCGCGGCCAGACCACAGATGAGCCGTGAGCCGCTGGGGCCGAGCCGGACCTCGCTAAGCCGACAGGCTTTAGCGGCGGCCGGCCGGCGTCGCGATTGGTCCGTCCTGCGTTAATGGAGCTCCGCGCCGACCTCCGCCGAGAGACAAACACTGTCGTTCAGTGGCGCGTTCGACAATTCTTTTTGGGCAGAGTAGGGTCGCCAGCGCCGCTACGACGGTGTCGTTACGAGTCGCCCACGCAGTTACAAAAGGGAACGACCGACCCAGTTGCCGAGTAAGCGCTCGCTCCCATATCTTGCCATCGGATGGCGACTTTTGTGGGTGTGTGAGTTCGTTCTCGGAAGTATTGCACCGGTTGTGAGATTTAAGTGCGTTTTAGAACGCCTCGTAAATCGAAACGGCACGCTTTGGACATTAAACGATTGCTTCGACCTCATGATGATCCGCCGAGAACTGTCGGCTCAGTTGAAACTGCTGACGTCCGTCGACCTTATTGCTTGTGATTGCTGCCGTACCAAACAGCACTTCGAAAATCGTAACGCACAGCAGAAACGCACTCCCCAGACATTCACATCGATTTTCATCGTCCATTCTTCAATCTGATAAATATGTGAAGTGAACTGCGAGCCGTGCATGTGATCGATTGCATGGATGATCAATATTCGAACAGTCTGGGCGATAAATTTGGCGGCCGACCAGGAAGTCTGGGGTCTCACAATGTTTCTTGCAAGCAGGGAGGGTCGACAGGTCAAAGGACGAGGGGTTATCGGCCAACTTTTCCTGCGCCGCTGCCGGTGGTGGCACACGCTCGGTCTCTCGGGAGGAGTCATCGCCTCCCCAACCCTATACAGAAAGGCCCGTAAAGCGAGCGAACGCGCCCTCGCCGCTAAAGGCATGCCCGCGCCCGATGGGGCTCACATAAACTACTGATCTATGCGGCCCCGGTAAGTAGGTGAGCGAAAATACCTCAGCGCTGGCAGGATAGCACGCTCGCAAATAACCTGGATTAAGAACAGTGTTTGGTCCAGATTAAGGAGGGTTCTGAGAAAAACAGAAATAGTTTTGTGTTGCTAGAACAAAGGGGCATAGGCCACTAAGGTCAGTCACAGCAGTGTGGTTGGTTTCAGATCAAATAACAATAAAAGCAAAGCATCCAAATCCACCCATAACTGGAAATGTCAGCGCAGATCGTGCACTCCGTGACAGTGCATTTCGGATCCGGTGCATTGTCGCTGAGCAGTGTTGTGTTGTTGTCGCTGATGACGATGTTGACGCCGATGACGTACCGTTGATGACGTGCAGCACGGCAGACACGGGGTCGATGCCGACCGGGGAGCATGTGTAGACTCCGGAGTCGCTGTCCACCACACCGGTGATATGCAGCCTGGAACACAGAAAACAACAGATAAAATGGTGACAAATGTAGACGCCTAATGCAAGAGACAAGAGGAACACACATTTTGGGGGAATATGAACTTGAACATGAAGATAGATATAAAAAGGATCCGAACTCCGAAAAAGTGGGTTAGCTCGTTATACAGCTAAATCAATAGATCATGGATAAGAGGAATCAGTTGAGCTCTGAAATGGAAAGAATATTGTCGGGTATTCGTTTGTAAGAAACCAAAATGAAGCATCATATAGCTGATGATGTTATTTCTAGATATTTCCTTTTATTGTCTGCGCACGATGCATATCGCGAGAGTGACTATCCACCTACACATATTTTTACAACCAGTTCTAACGGTGCTGATCATCGCTAGTCCAAGTCTGATTTTTCTCCGTGGCACAATTTGTATACCTGTTGCTTCAGATTGTTGACTGATGACTAGACTACAAAGTCATACAGACAAAACACCAATCTACCCTCCACCGTCAGCATCCTGCCGAGTTTGCCGATGATTCGCCGATAGCCGAGTTCTTTGGGGGACAGCGACAGGAAGGATAAGACTTTTGTCGCTGCCATCTGCATACTGAGTGAACGCATCTGCATATAAACTAGGCGTGATCGGTGGTCTGACGCTGCGCGTGGAATCCCTGTCTCGTCCCTCGCTTCCTCGCCTTCTCGTCCCTCTCTCGTCGTGTTTTTTTTTTTTTTTTAATTTATTGGCAGATGATACCACACCATGAATACAACACAAAACAGACAATCATGCAATGCACGCCGCACCCCCGCCCGCGCCGCCCCGCGTCCCACATGCCACGGGGCAGCGCCCCTGTCACCGGCCGGGCCTGCGACGCGCCGGCTCGCTTGAGCGGCGCGCCGCAGGCCCGGCCGGCCAACCGGCCCTGCGACATTGCAAGGGCCGGTCGACGGGTTATCCCGGATGGGTTAGGGGCGGGGGCCGGTCTTCTTGTAGTCAACCTACACCCACTCTGTCCATCACATTAGACCACTTCGCCAGAAATTCGTCCATCCTTCCATTAACTAATGCCACGAACCTCTCCACACGAATGTACCCACTAAACGCTAGGATGAACCCGCGGATGTGTGGGGGCTGAGCTGCCTTTCGGGCACGCCATATAAATCTTTTGGCCAATAACACACAATGCATTATGGCGCTCGTTGGAATATCTTCTCGCCGACGATAAACCCCTGTAATTATTGTTTTAAGACTGAGCACCCCCCTTAGGCCGAGAAGTGATCTAATCTGAGCCCAAAACGGCTTGCTAAGACGGCAGTCCCAAAAGCTATGTGTAATACTTTCTTTTGTACCTGGGCAGAAAACGCATTCATCGCTGTCAACCAATCGGTATAAATAAAGCAACCGGTTCGTTGGAAGAATTCTTTGCAGTAGTTGATATTGAAACCAGCGTAGTTCGAAATCATCAGTGATAGAGTACACGTGGTTATATATTGTCTTCCAATCGAGTGGTTCACCATTCATCTCTGTTCGCCATCTCCTTTGTTGTATGGACATTTGCCCTGACTCAAACTGTTGCAAAAGTTTTTTTATACGCCCATTTTGCTGGCTTTTGCTGTGATGCAAGCTCTTCAAAGACTTTTGGTGACATGCTTCTACGTGGTCGCTTTTGTGTTATTAAATCAGTTATTGTACGAGGTATTGATCTCAATATTGCTTGCCATATCAAGAAGTTCGCTATTCGATACTTCCCACTAAGTTCAACAGCAGTCATGAGCCGTCTCTCGCCATTGTGATACAGGTCTTCTATTCTTATGACACCTCGCTCTATAAGTTTTTTAACAGGTAAGACTTTTTTACTTTCTAGGCACATATTCTTGTTTTTCCATAATACTGTAGATAAAGCCTCCGAAGCCGAACGAACGCTCTGCTGCTGACAGCCAGTCCAAGTTGAAAACACTTCAGCCCAAAAGCGACTCTCAAAATGTTGCAGAGCTTGCTGTTGTGACATGTCACACCGGAAAATAGATACATTGTCCGTAAGGAATAGCTTATCCTTCATAACAGACTTCCACTTGGCATCGCAGTTTTCGTCCAACGCCTTTTTTATCCACACAGTTTTTAAACTATCTGCCTGAAGTGACGGGTCTGGTACTTTTAAACCACCCTTACCATGACTAGATTTTAGAATACTACGCTTAATCTTATCTCGCTTATTCTTCCAAATAAACTTAAACATAATGGTATCAATTTGTTTCAGCTGCTGTCGATTAGGTTTTTCCATTAAAGTCATAGTGTACACTAATTGTGATAAGGCCTCTGACCTGAGAAGATGAATCTTACCATATGCGGTCAATCCACGAGACTGCCAAGGATTTAACTTCTGTCTCAGCCTAGATATTTTGTCAGGGTAGTTTAGCTCAGGCAGGTCAGTACCAGTCGCATTCAGTTTGATGCCCAGATATTCAACTGGCTGATTTGTCCATTGAATCTCTATTTCTGGGCAAATTGAATCACTTCTGCCCGCATTGGCACCTATCCAAACTGCTTGGGTTTTGCTGTTATTCAGAATGAGTCCAGATGCTTCTTGAAACGAATTTATGCATCTCATACATTCTCTCAGGGACTGCGGGGAGGCGTTCAATATCAAAGTTGTATCGTCTGCGTAGGATGAAATCTTTAATTCGGTGTCGTTTACTGTGAGGCCTTTTACGTTCTCGTTCTGTCTAATCATTTCGGCTAGCGGTTCTATACTTAACAAAAATAGATAGCAACTGAGGGGACATCCTTGCCTTAGACCTCTTTCTATTCTATAATGTTGTGATAAATGCCCATTGATTTGCACTTGTGCTGTGCATGGAGATCCAGTTCTTTCATCGTAAATGATATCTATCCACTTTCTCATTTTTGAACCAAAACCATATTTTACAAGTGCTTGCTTCAAAAACTTCCAATTTACTGTATCATACGCCTGTTTCCAGTCGCAAAACACAATTAATCCAGCGAGTTGTTTTGCATTGGCTGCTTGTAGTGTATCTATAATTAGACGGACGTTCTCGCCAATGTAGCGACCTTTAATAAACCCTGTTTGGTCTGGATTAATTAATTTTTCTATAACACAACGCATCCGGGTAGCCAGCATCTTTGTGATTAACTTATATAATACGTTAAGAAGACTGATCGGTCTAAGCGAGCTGACTCTCTCGTCGTGTTGTCGGGCAGTCAGTGCCGGCCCTATGGGAACGTTTGGACAGGGAACGAACATGGCCATTGGCCATCAGCATCGAGCGTGGCCGAAGGTATGTCCGTATAAGGCGGCTTAGGTGATACAATTTACAAAGCTGTCAGGCTGTTCCTCAGCTATTGAAAAGACACATGTCGCTCAGGTCAAATGTCAAAATACAAATTTATTATTTACGCGCTCCCGGTAATACAGCTTTACGACGCATCGCGCTATGACACCTTCTAATTATTTGCAATGATGATAGCGTGCTATCGCACTCCACGCATTTCACATTCTATGGCAGGGCGCAATTTAGCCAATGCATAATGAAGTCTCACCAGCGTTGAAATGCGCCATTTGACGCTCATACATCAAAGATCAAACGCCAGGTTTTAACAGTCCATTGCGCGTTTGTCAGGAGTTTTTTTTTTAGAATTGCCGCGTTGACTGTAGTAGAACGCCAATGTTAGACACACGCCGGTGTCTGCTATTTACTTTAGCCCGCTGAGCAGTCTGCCTGTTCCTACAACAGCCTGTCACTGTCGGTATCGACATCAGCCTGCCGGCGCTGGCTATCGACTCTGTCGGGTTCGACGTTAGTCAGCGGCGCCGATCAGTCTCCCGCTGTCACCGTCGCCCCTCTCCGGGGACCAGAGCCAGCGCCCCGCGCGCGGCCGTAATGCGGTTTTCCTGTCGCCGCCCGGCACCCACTGTGCGCCTCCCGTGCCGCCGGCGGTCCGTCGCCATCGGCGCTGGACACACGCACCTGGCGATAATCACCCACGCGGGGGGCGGGGGAGGGGCGGGGTGGCTACCGATCGCCCGTGATTGGCTCCTATCGCCTGTAATCAACGCATCGGCAGGTGGACGGCGGCGTTCTGAACAGCCGCGGAGGTGTCACGAGCCTGGTTACGCGGCTGGAGTTCTCTGCTGCGCCGCCGAGCGAGCGGGATCACCCGAGTTTTTATCCTCGGGGGAAGTTTGTTCACTTTTAATGGGACCACAACAGGCTGGCAGAAGATGGACTGGAGCGAGTTTATAGAGCAAACAGCCATTATGTCGAAGCGTAAACAAAATAAAGTCGGGTGGTTTGTTTAAAGATTAGTCGTCTGACGTCTGTTCCGAGCAATTCTTTGAAAAATAACGTCCCAAGTTGTCTATGGCTGAGAAGTGGTGCTGTGGGAGTGGATGATTTAGTGATTATTGGTTGCAATTGGTAAGACGGATTTCATTTGATATTTTCAGCACGGCGATATGATTAACAACGTGCAAGTTCATTTCCCTAAATGCATCGAACTGTCACGTTTCGATGCATATATTCAGCAACGCCAATACATAGCATTCGAGTAGTTGAGGCTAACCCGATGGCTGACTCGAATTGCATTCCTTCCAGTCGACAGCTAAGGTCATGTGTAGCCAATGGCTAGCGCTGGTACGTCAAAATGTCAATTTCCTTGAACGCATTAGAGCGTTTTTGATTTGACAACGGGTGGGCGGGCGGAATTATTTGGTGCTTTCGCCAGGCGTCGCCCACATCCGGTGCCTGATCAAGCGTCATCAGGGAGGCGTTAGGCCGGCTGTAAATCAGAGGGCCGACTCCGGCATCTGCCCCTCCCCCACGACCCCAAGCTCAGTCGAGGTCCCCCTCCCCAGCCTATGGTTGGGGGGAGAAGTCGATCTTATAAAAAAAAAACAGGGGTAAAGGCGGACACTTATATGTCGTTCTAAACAAACAGGCACTAAATACAAATGCAGTGTTTTGCAATCTGTGCCGAGTTGACAGGAGAATGAAATATAAATCTTTAGTGGCCGATCGTTTTGCAAATCGGCCCAGGTAAGACTAACAGGCAATGGCGTAAGCAGGAAATTTATAGCATATATACGTAATTGTCGGTACGTGATAAATAAGAACGATTTTGACTTCAGATTAGCTAGCAATAAAAGTAGTTATGCAAAACATTGTTGTCACATTCCACAGTCATGTGGCAAAAACAGTGACAGTGAGAGTGACACAGTGAAAAAAGTAGTTTCTAACAGTTGCGAAGTTGCGTCGCCGCGCGACCGAAGCAGCGGTGGCTGTACATATAGCGACTTTAGTCGGTGGCGGTTGGGTTGTGGTTCCGCGAGCATTACGACCTTCAAAATATTGTCATACATCACTGAAATAGCAGCGAATAGCCCCGCATAGCAGAATATAGTAGCTGATATAAATCAGCTTATTGCTGCGAGACCAGAAAACGGTAGGTACTAAACAGCCCACGCAGACATTTCGGAGGCGCAGCAGCGCTCCCAGGTCGAGACACGGCGGGACAATGAGGGGGGGGGCGGTCCATCCGTCAGCAGCCGGCGCCCCGTGACCCGTGACCTATGGGGTGCAGTTCCGCTCCGGTCGACTCCCGCATTGCCCCCATGTGTCTGCATTGGCGTCAGCTCCCGCGCCGGCGGCTGGCTCCAAGTTTCACCCGGCATGAAATATGCCATCGAAGCTGGTCGGTTCGGGTCTCGGCTGGCGTCTGGTGAGCCGGCCGGACCGGGTCTGTTACGGCTCTCTGGGCGGCTGTGGCGGCGAGATCAGCCGTCTCCGCCGTCTCCCAGGAGAGAAGCAGACCGTCCCGATGGACCGCTCACCACAGCTGGTGATATTCGGCACTCTGCGACGGTCGGAGACGCCGCGCCGCAGCTGTCGCGTCGCCACCAGTCGCGGTGGAGGCTGTGGTTTTCGGTCGCCGTCGGCTTTCTTTACGGCGCCGTCTCGGTGAAAATAGGCTTCTCCGTCCGTTCATCTAGCCGGGGATGGTGCTAGCGCTCGCCACTGTCTGCAGCCCGCGTCGATCCGGCCGTCCGGCATCCGGCTGCCGGCCGATCCCAGTCAGACGGCTCTCGGCTAGTTTGGGGAGGTAACGAGCTCTAGAACCCTAATTGGTCCGACTTTGGTGTCCCTCAGCGACAACTCGGCCTGATTGCCGCCTCCACCGCGCCGCCTCCCCCCCCCCCCCGGGGCATCCGACGATCATGCTACCGCCACCACAACACCACGAGTCTTCCGTGCCCGGCGGGCCAGTATAACAACCCAGGCGGCCGCCACGTCGCCTGCCAATGAGCCTCCTCCAATCGGCATCTGAGCTGCGTTTTGTGACGGCCACCTCCCGCGGCAACAAAAAGTTATCGTCTCTGAGGCCTGGCTGGCTGGTGAGAAGTGACAGCGTCGAGTTTCAATGAGGATCGACGGCAGCTGGCGGCGGCAAAACACCCTGATGTCGACCGACCGCCGCCGGCGTCCGACGGAGTTGTGTCGCGGTGGCATCGGTGGTCGCCTGTGGGGCTGCACTGATCGCGGCCTAATACACCTCGGGGACTATTGGTGCCGCCATCGGGGGCGGGGTTCATCAAACAGAAGCACGGCCAGCTGCGCAGTGCTGCGGTCTGTGGAGAGGGAGGGGGAGTGTGGTGGGTTTGATGGGAGAGGGGAGTGTGGTGGGTTTGATGGGAGTAGGTTTGATGGGAGAGGGCTAGTGTGGTGGGTTTGATGGGGAGGTGGGGAGTGTGGTGGGTTTGATGGGAGAGGGAAGTGTGGTGGGTTTATGGGTTTGATGGGGAAGGGATCTGTGGGATGTGGAAGGTCAGTGCGGCTGTGATGGATCCGTGCTCCGTGGAACAATGATTGGGTAGTGTTGTGGAGAGTTCATGGAATGATTCTGTGGTGCATCCATGGGAGTGGTGGGTCCTAGTAGAGTTTGGGGGCAATGTGGGGAGGGGTTATCGTCCTATGGTCCAGCACGGCACGCTGACAAAAGAAGTGTCCTAGTTGCAAAACAAAATGATGCAAAAAATAGCCAGAATTATGTTAATCGTGATGTGTGATCACCTGAATATTCTGTAGGTTATTCCAGATTAAATGACTGTCTAATAAAGTGTTTCAGTGTTGTACTTTCCGGACACGAGGAAACGCAGGTCACAGTAAACACACCTGCAATCTTCTTTCTTTGTAGCCGTCTGAGCCCCACAAGAAGAAATATTTCAAGACTCCCCGGCCCGCTTTACGATGCACCGGAGCAGTGAGATTGTCGTTAAACTGTTTATAGCTACTCAAGAATGAGACCGCATACCCCTAATATGGCGATGAAACGAGGAATGAGGAAGCTGAGTGCCTTTGCATGACCTTTCGTCGTCATTGCTCGTCGCTGGAGCCACATTCTATGCCAAGAAGCTATAAGCAGCAAGTTTTGAGTTGCTAGACAAGAGTCAGAATCGTTAACTTCATGTCGTAAGCTCAGTTCGGTAGCAGTGTTTCCCATTTTATTCCACGGTAGGCTAGCACTTAAAAGCCACCGTAGCTCAGCTACCATCTGCGGAAGTTATATAGCACAGTGTAAAGACAATATTGCATGCCAGACTGACGCAAAAGAGGTATAAATGGAGAAAAAATCAAAACTTAATATAATCTACAACGGCCTCTGTTCCATGGCAGCAATAAAATGTATGCACTTGTCAGCGATGTCTGTAATCAATCATTGGTATGAGGTATCTAAAAATAAGTTGAGAAAGCTCTAAAACACATCTCCGTAAATCACGAGTAAATGCTTCTGATTACTTCTGATTGACGGGATGGATTGTTCTTTTTGTAATCGTGATCGAGGCAGATGCACGACAAATGTGGCACTAAATAAAACGAGAAGCACATCTCAATCAATTATGATTGATGTCTTGACACTAAACAGCTTGATGAAAAACGTTGTTGTAGCGTTACAATGAGTAATGACCTGCTGTGTGTGGGTGCCATCTCTGGCTGTGACGTCACACTGACCTGCTGTAGGTGGGCGCCGTCTCTATCCTCTGGTTATGACGTCACACTGACCTGCTGTAGGTGGGCGCCGTCTCTATATTATGTTTATGACGTCACACTGACCTGCTGTAGGTGGGCGCCGTCTCTGGCTATGACGTCACACTGACCTGCTGTAGGTGGGTGCCGTCTCTGGTTATGACGTCACACTGACCTGCTGTAGGTGGGCGCCGTCTCTATCCGTATCCTCTGGGTGCCCGGCTGGTAGTAGTTTGAGGTGACCACCTTGTCGCGGTGGTACCAATAGATGGCGCTCGAGTCGTGACTCAGCTGACATGTCAAGTTGACGTCACTGCCCGACTTGACGTGCTGCTCCCGGTTGCCCACGATACGGGCGCGAGCGACTGAAACGGCAGGGAACACATGCGTCATCAGCAAAGAGTTACGTCGTGGGGCATACGAAGAGCTCTTACGAGGCTTACAGGGACGCAGACATATCTTCTTTTGCTCCGACATGGGGTTGATGTAAATCATTTTGCGTTTGTGTCGTTAATGATGTTCGGTTTCAATCACGGTTAGGCTTGTAAATTGTTACGTACACAACACATGGCTTGGATGCACGAGAAACTAACTGTCTATCGAACTAACTGTAACTAACTGTAAACTGTCAATCGAATGTGTGCCTAATTCTGAATTCTAACATCAAAAACTCAAATCCAATGACTTTAACGAGTTTTATGCAAACAACTGTTCGACGACGTCACAGTAATAATAAGACTCCGCTCGTCGTATTACACGGCGTGGAGCTCCTCGGAATCTAACGCTATTACTCGGTGCCAAAGCGATTGCAACCGATTGATTTTCTCAGTTCTCTAACCACGCCCATCGCCAGCAGCGCTGTGGTGGCATTCCGGTGTTTTGCGGCACAGCATACAACTGCAGGCGTCGACTGCTAGCGACATCTAGGGAGAAGGATGGAAAAAAGGCGGGTCTGAGGCGGCACGGCTGCATTAGTGCGGAACCAGTATCGCGCTTTCCATTGACACTGCTTGGATTGGGATTTGAAACAAACAAAACACACCGAAAACATTGTGGAAACAAACTTCATCTTGTCACAAGGGGCGGGGGCGTAAAATATCCATTTATTTTCGCCACGGTGATTTCTGAAACGGCGCATGGTATACGTAAGTATCGATCATTTCTAACTTGCCCCATTTAAACTTTATGTTGACAAAGCTGAAAAATAAGCTAATCTTTTTAAGATATTAAGGTTTCAGTCACATCACGGATTTCATTTGCAGTGCTATGTATTTCAAAAATGTATAGCATTGCATTTTCAATGCAAACTGCATAGTGCGCAGTTATGCTATAAGTCATACGTTCAGTTGCAATGAAATCTCTGGCAATTATTATAGTCCCATAAATTGTTTGGCAAAATGGCTCTATTTGATTGTGCTGCTAGTTTTATCTTTTCATAGCTTGTGCAATGTGCAAGCAGATCTTAGTATTGTCAGATAGCACTAAACTTTCATAAATCTAGGCTTCGAGGCGCTATAAAGTTTAAGTACTCCTTTAACCTTTCCATTGAAAGGTTTCGACGTAGCGCTTAAAGGGACCCTCCCACCTTAACATTAGTTTTGAGTTGAGATAGCCAAGTTTGCGGCCAGGCTCAGAAACCACCATTTATCCTGGTCGCAACCCCCGCAGCTTTATGGTGTTCAAGAAATTTCTTCCCTTTACTTGCAGGGTGGGACCAGCGTGGTCCCTATCTCTTAACCATTACGGGAATCTGATGACGTCATCAGGCTTTCGAACGTCCGTTAAATGTTTGACTAAAACGTTTTGTAGCACGCGGTGGTATATGCTGCTTTGCGCGCAACAAATGCCGCACTTTCAAATAAAGTCGCTAGGAACAGCGGAGATCCCAAAAAGTAAACAAAAGTATAAGTCTAATATCTTGAAAACCGGTGAATATTTTTCGATGAAATTTGGTAGATATGCGTTTTTGCTCTTTCTGAACCGAGCGACATCACTTTCATGCCAATTCATTAACTTTTTTGAAGGTGGGAGGGTCCCTTTAAACAGTGCAGACCATAAAATTCACCACGCAATTAAGCCCTTTAGTTGTTTGTTTTGTTCTGTTTTGCTTTTACCAACATCACTTGCATACTCGTTGAGCTCTGCACGATGATCACATCAAAATTCTAAATAACCCTTCAACACGCATAGAACCAGTGAACCTTGAATCCATTCCCTTTATAATGACTTTGTCTGATCGCATAAGCCCGTGACCTACAAACAAGGTGTTTTATATTCAATTAGCGCAGTTCGTGCCTGGCTCAACGATCATCTACGCGCAATAGCTGACCAATGGAGGTTCACATGACACTCTACCGAGTCGATACTCGCATGTTTACGGGCCATTCACGTGTCATTCGGGACGTGTCATTAGCCAAAGACCAGCAGAGCCTTGACCGAAATGAACGCTGGTGAGTGCACACTTCAGGGCGTCATTTGTTGCCTAGAAAAATGGAACAGAATCATTCAATTTTACAATAACACATAAGACAACTTAATCGTATCCCTTTGGACTGGTTTAAAATCTACCTCAACTCGTCAAAACTAAGCCTGCCCCCCCCCCCGCCATCCACCAAGCAAGTTTTCTGTGCATTTCAAACGAAACAGTCTCGCTCACCCTCAATGCGTTAAAATGCGTTGGCCCAAATCCGAAGCAGCACCCCATCCTATTTAATTAGCTCGTCTGCGCTGGCGGATGGGTCGCGCGCGGCACCCGTGTTCGTTCTGTCGGCGGCACACGCCGGGCCGCACTGACCCCGCTCCTCCGTGATGAATGTGCCGTGTCCCAGTGCCATACGACATGTCACCAGAGCCACGGTCAACCCGACCGGCACCGAAAATCCATACGGCATCGGCCGGCGCACCGGTGGTGACGGCAGCGGAGCCGACTGCAATGGCAGGGAGAGAGAGAGAGAGGGTAGAGAGGGAGAGAGGGAGGGAGAGAGGGGACAAGAGAGACAGAGAGAGAGAGAGAGAGAGAGAGAGAGAGAGAGAGAGAGAGAGAGAGAGAGAGAGAGAGACAGACAGACAGACAGAGAGAGAGAGAGAGAAAGAGAGAGAGAGAGAGAAAGAGAGAGAGAGAGAAGGAGATGGAGATAGAGAGGTTTAGAACAATAAAAATGGAAGGCGATTTTATTGGGTCAAGAGCAGCAGCAGTTCCAAAGTTTCCCCTGAACAGAAAACTTTGAGGATGGAGCACGAATTAAAAAATATATATGTGGAAGAAATGTGCTATGACATATGCGCGTTGTGAGTGTGTGTTGAGTAGCCATGTCTTCTGTTTAGTATCACTCACATTTTTAAATAAATATTCTTAGAACAAATTAAAGTTTTAATGCCGGCGCGCGTCGCGGGCTCAGTGTTTTACAACTCGGCTCGACGGCATCCCCGCAGCGCTCGACGGCCGCAGTCTGGCGCGTAATAAAGCAGCCAGGACCCTAATCGGGGCACCGGAAAGTTATGCCTTGTTTGACGACTCGAGAGGCAGTAGCGGTGCGGCGCGCGGCCCTGTCGGTGTGCGTCGGCCGCCGCTGTGAGGTCGAATGGGCGGCCCGGCCCCACGCCATTCTGCGTGACCAGCACTGCGGGCTCTGGTCCAGTCGAGTCCAGGCCGGGCTAATGCAATTGGGCCGGCCCGCGACCGACCCGTCAAGCCTGGCTGGTGACGGTGGGTGGCAACTCAAAGCCCGGCTGAGATTGAGAACAGGGGGAGGTGAAGACCGGCAGAAAATGACTGAGTGCTTCATATGAAGAAGTGACGGCTGGAGCGACCATATGGCTTTGTTTTAATAAGGGCTACATTTACTAATATCAGTAGTACCTACGCAGAAACGTAGCACTTCGATCCACATTATTACACGATTACAGGTAGGTACCTTATAACGCTCAAAAGGTACTCAAGTTTGTGTTTGTGGTATCACAATTGGCTTATAATTCTACGGAATTATCGCTTTCAAACGTTCTGTTTTGTACATTGCTACCAAAAGTACCTTAGTAATGTGATCATAGCTCTAGTAAAATAATCAGTCAAATGCATTTACGAAACGAGCATAGTTGGCCATATCACTGTTTCTGCTCTAAAAGCCTTTTCCGCTGTTCAAAAACGCGATCTGCCATCCCGTCACACTAAATGCATCATGGTGAAACTTTTCCTCCGGTTATCTTTGAAATAAATAAAGAATTCGTGCCTGTCAAATCCAAATATAGAATCAGTTAAAAGCAAAGCATGCATCTCTCGATGTTTCATTGCTAAAATTTATCATGAAATGCACAACCGTTTGATCTAATGGCGGACTGTCTGATCTGATACCAAGTTAACCCGCGCCGTGCTGGTGGCCTGAACTTTCCGCCGAGTGCTGGGGGGGGGCGTTTTCACGCCCCCCCGTCTAACTCGGCTCCTGGGCCACGTAGCGACACGCGGTAAGCGGCAATCGAAAGAGCGTCAAAAATAAGGACGAAAACACTTCGGTCATTTTTTGGGTCAGGTCAAAGGTCAGGTCACCAGAGGTCACCAAAGGTAAAATGTTGACTATTTCAACATTTTGGAAACTGCCAACGGCTATCTCGGGAACCGATAGAGCTACAGCGCCGCGGAAAAGCGCATTCGATAGCCCTTTTACAGACCTTTCTGAGTAATGTTCTCAGATTTGACCTCAGGTCAACGGTTTAGCCTCCAGAGGGCAAAAACTCCAAAAATAGCCGTTTTTACGAAAAACGTTTTTTCGTCAATAACTTTTGACTCATAAGCGCCATGACATTGCTTTTGCCAGCATCGTGTTCCTCTCGTCGAGACGCGTCGAATGAACTATTTGTTGACCTTGAAAGGTCATTTTGAAAATTTGACCTCAGGTCAAGGTCATGACCTGACCGAAAAGGGTCATGTTGCATATCAGTCGATCCGTATCGTCGAGCTGAACACATCTGACGTGTTTTCACCGCTCTAGCACGTCTCTATCAAAAGTTATAGCCAAAAAACTGCTGGCGACCGTTCATGACCTGAGATGACCTCAGGGGCACACAGAGGGGTCACAGGTGCATTTTTCCTATTCAGTGTGTCATGTTTACCTATGAACCGATGTTTGAGAGCGTTTTGAACGATATTCGTCCAAAAGAGGCGCATTTCAATTTTCTCCCATTGACTTATAATGGAGAGGTCGCAAAATTGACCTGACCTTAGGTCACAGATATCAAAAATCCGAGATATACATTTTATACATACTGTTACTCATATCAATCGCTGAAAGTTTCAAAGTGATCGTTCAGTCGGTGTAGCTATAGCGAGCCTTTGAACTTTTTCTGAGGTAAGGTCACTTGACGTGACCTGGTGACCTGACCTTGAACGGCCTAGGTCTGAAATTTTCACAACATGTGCGGAAATGATGTAGGAACACGTGTACCAAAAACGGCGGCGCTGCGCGCCGCCGTTTTTGAGATATTCGCGAAAAACCTGAGGGGGGGGCGTAAAAACGCCCCCCCCAGCACGGCGCGGGTTAAGTTGTCGGAAGCTTTATTCAAAACTTTGAAGCTGAGTCGGGTAAAGGTCTTCCTCCGGCTCCAATGCAATTGTACTGATGATTTCGAATGACAGAGTCTATTCTCATTCCTCACATGGCAAAACTCAGCAGTTGCTGGCTATCAGCTCTATCGAAATGCACTGTAACAGAGCACAAAATCCTTATGATTATGGTACACAATCATTTCATACGCAATGGGGACAGTACGTTACAAGTGGCTTCACTGTTTGCAATGGGGTCAGACAGGGGGGCATTCTTTCACCATTTTTGTTTAATCTGTATGTTGATTCTTTGTCTGTGAGCCTTGATAACACTGGTGTTGGCTGTCGCTACCTAGGTAGTATGAACCACATAGCATATGCTGATGATATGATTCTTTTGTCACCCACGCCGTTTGGCCTTCAGGTCCTACTAAACACATGTGAAAAATATGCGAATGAACATGACATTGTTTATAATACGAAAAAGACTGTGTGTATGTGCTTGCGCCCAAAAATGTTCAAGAATATGTGTTTGCCACAGCTTACTCTTTGCGGTGAAACTCTGAAATATGTGAATAGCTATAAATATTTAGGTTTTAATATTTCTGAAGACTCAACTGACAATTTGGAAATCCAGCAGCACTATCGTTTACTGTGCTGTCGAACGAACTCGCTGATTCGGAAATTCTCGATGTGCTCGTATCAGGTAAAGAAGTTTCTGTATATGTCCTATTGTGCCACTGTATATTGCCTTCACCTTTGGCACGTGTTCAATGTGTCTGTTATCAACAAGTTTAAGGTTTGCCTGAATAATGCTGCTCGAATGTTTTTTGGCTACGAGAGATTCTGTAGTGCTTCTGCAATGCATGTTCGCGAAGGCATTGATAGCTTTGATGTTATGTTCAGAAAGTCATCATGGATATTTCTCCGAAGGCTCGGTTTGACCAAAAACACTGTTTTGAGCGCTCTTGTGAACAGTGATGTGAGCATATGCTCTAGATATAGGGCTGTGTGGAATCGGGCACTGTTGGCAGTGTAAAGTGGTTCTGTCTCATTTACAATTGGACCATGAGTCCGTAAATACAGTTCTCTCTCTCTCTCTCTCTCTCTCTCTCTCTCTCTCTCTCTCTCTCTCTCTCTCTCTCTCTCTCTCTCTCTCTCTCTCTCTCTCTCTCTCTCTCTCTCTCTCTCTCTCTCTCTCTCTCTCTCTCTCTCTCTCTCTCTCTCTCCCTCTCTCTCTCTCTCTCTCTCTCTCTCTCTCTCTCTCTCTCTCTCTCTCTCTCTCTCTCTCTCTCTCTCTCTCTTATCAAAGTACATCATATCACATTATCTACTAGGATTATTAACCCGCGCCGTGCTGGGGGGGGGCGTTTTTACGCCCCCCCCCTCAGGTTTTTCGCGAATATCTCAAAAACGGCGGCGCGCAGCGCCGCCGTTTTTGGTACACGTGTTCCTACATCATTTCCGCACATGTTGTGAAAATTTCAGACCTAGGCCGTTCAAGGTCAGGTCACCAGGTCACGTCAAGTGACCTTACCTCAGAAAAAGTTCAAAGGCTCGCTATAGCTACACCGACTGAACGATCACTTTGAAACTTTCAGCGATTGATATGAGTAACAGTATGTATAAAATGTATATCTCGGATTTTTGATATCTGTGACCTAAGGTCAGGTCAATTTTGCGACCTCTCCATTATAAGTCAATGGGAGAAAATTGAAATGCGCCTCTTTTGGACGAATATCGTTCAAAACGCTCTCAAACATCGGTTCATAGGTAAACATGACACACTGAATAGGAAAAATGCACCTGTGACCCCTCTGTGTGCCCCTGAGGTCATCTCAGGTCATGAACGGTCGCCAGCAGTTTTTTGGCTATAACTTTTGATAGAGACGTGCTAGAGCGGTGAAAACACGTCAGATGTGTTCAGCTCGACGATACGGATCGACTGATATGCAACATGACCCTTTTCGGTCAGGTCATGACCTTGACCTGAGGTCAAATTTTCAAAATGACCTTTTAAGGTCAACGAATAGTTCATTCGACGCGTCTCGACGAGAGGAACACGATGCTGGCAAAAGTAATGTCATGGCGCTTATGAGTCAAAAGTTATTGACGAAAAAACGTTTTTCGTAAAAACGGCTATTTTTGGAGTTTTTGCCCTCTGGAGGCTAAACCGTTGACCTGAGGTCAAATCTGAGAACATTACTCAGAAAGGCCTGTAAAAGGGCTATCGAATGCGCTTTTCCGCGGCGCTGTAGCTCTATCGGTTCCCGAGATAGCCGTTGGCAGTTTCCAAAATGTTGAAATAGTCAACATTTTACCTTTGGTGACCTCTGGTGACCTGACCTTTGACCTGACCCAAAAAATGACCGAAGTGTTTTCGTCTTTATTTTTGACGCTCTTTCGATTGCCGCTTACCGCGTGTCGCTACGTGGCCCAGGAGCCGAGTTAGACGGGGGGGCGTGAAAACGCCCCCCCCCCCCAGCACTCGGCGGAAAGTTCAGGCCACCAGCACGGCGCGGGTTAATACGAGTTAAATGACTTATCAAATAGAAAACAGCCTTTCAACTTTTCATGGAAATAATTGAGGTGTTTCCAACCCTCAAACACCAGTACTCAGCTCAGTAGCACATTTTCAGGCCATCCAAAACCTCACACCTTCACGCACGCACGGGTCAGTGCCCGCCGGGACCGGGACCCGAGCTGCCGCGAGCTCCCCGCACAATTCGCTGCATGTGGCGCTGAGTTACGGCCGGAGCCGTGGGCGGGCGGGCGGCGCTGTTCGTGATAGCCTGGAGTCCGGCGGCGGACCGGCGCGGCGGCGGACCGGGTCGGCTCGCGTGCTCGCTGCTCCGTGTCGGACGGCGGTTGGGTGTGAGAACAGCCGGTAAAACGGCCCCGCGCTGGACCGGGTCTCTGGCCAGCAGGCAGGGGGACTAGGGAGGGAATGGGACGGACATGGGGCGAGATGGGCTATAGGGACGGACAATGGACAAGAGGGGGACTAGGATAGATTGCATAGACGGGTCAGAGATGGCAAAGCCTTGGGGGCAAGCCAGAGATGATGTTGTATTTACTAGGATGAACAGGAGTTGGACTGGGGACGAGGATGGGCTTGGGACGGGTCGCACCAATCTAGTGCATCTGTTGATTGTAAGTCAAAAAGGGCAGAAGGGAGAATCGTGGTGCTCGAAAAAAAAGTATAATAAAGTCAGTGCAGTTGGTTTGTTGTGGGGGTGGAACACAAATATCTGCTCCAGCAGCGTTTGTGAACAATACCACATGGCAAAGTCAGCCGAAGCCATTGAGTTTCAGACTCCGGCGGGAAATCACAGATGTGAATAGGAGCACGTCTCCTGGGATGTGGCAGCCAGAACGAAGTTGCGCGTCGTTGAATTCAGACAGAATTCAACCAGTACTGGATATCTGGCCATTGCTGATGGTTCAACTGCGTGAGATACATGGACCCAGGCCAATCCATCCAGCTGCAGGGACACAGAAAGACGGAGTTCATTAGTTTTGCAGTAGGACACTCATTCTTATCACGAGTTACATAAATGTGTTCCTGTAGTGTCTGAGTGTATTAAGTGCCGTGCCGGCCTGTCCGCACTGTAGCGAGTGGCGCCCCGCCCTCCTCTGTGATCACGTGATCTTGTGACCGCCGACCAATTCCTGGCCGGCTGGGTCAGTCGGTGCCGGGCAGCCAGCCAATACAGGCCTATCGAGGACGCGGACTTTACAGTGGCGACGAGGCAACCACTCACAGGCGGCGATGACCAACGAGAGCAAGGTGACCAGCCCTCCTGGAATGTCGGCTATTGGCATCGGTGAATACCAGGCGAGTACAGATTGGCAAGAATATGTCGAAAGATTTGAATTTTCTTGTTTTGCACAAGGTATCACTGAGGATGAGCGCAAAAAAGCCTTATTACTTGCATCTGTTGGCCAAGAAACTTATACGAGTATCAAGTCAGTTTTGTCACCGGCATCACCTGTTGGACTTCCATATGTGGAGTTGTTGGAGCGAGTGGGTCGGCATTTAGCACCCAAGCAATCAGTGATACTCAGCCGGTTTAAGTTCAATCAGTGCATTCAGGAACCTCATCAGTCAGCTGCTGATTACGTCGCTAGCCTCAAGAGATTGGCCGAAAAATGTGATTTTGGTCAGACTTTGGACAGCATGCTTCGTGACAGACTTGTGTGCGGGGTCAAAGACTCCGTGTTGCAGAAGCGGCTTCTGGCGGAGGAGGACTCCCTGACGTTCGTCATGGCCGAGAGGTTGGCGTTGGCGGCGGAGTCGGTCACCAGAGACGTGGGTCAGCTCGCGGCGGGCCGTGCCGTCGGTTCGCTGGAATCTGAAGCGGTACACCGCGCCGATCAGCTGATTTCTGACCGGCAGCGCGCCGGTTCCGTGACCGGGTCAAGGTCAGTGGGTCGCGGTCGAGCCGCGGCGGCCGCCGGGTCGCGGCAGGCTGGCCGGCCGGGGCGGGGGACCGGTGACCGACCGGGAGGGTCCGAAGCAGCCGACATGAGGCGGCGTCAGGACTGCTATCGATGTGGTGGTATGCATAACCCACGGAACTGTCGATTCCGCGACTATCACTGTCATAGCTGCGGTGAGCTGGGGCACCTGAAACGCAAGTGTGTTCGAAGTGTCCATGCTGTAACCGACCCTCCTGCAGTTCAGAATGATGACAGTCAGAGTGAGTCAGATGTTTGCAGTATCTACTCTGTTGGCCGCCCCAAGTGTCCCCCGATCACCGTCGAGGTACTGGTTTTCGGTGTCCCTGTGCGGTTTGAAGTTGACACCGGGGCTGCTAGCACTCTGATGACCGCCGAAACGTTCCGGAATGTGTCGGACAACGGGGGGCATGGCGGGCTGACGCTCTCCAGGTCAGAGGCGAGGCTGCGCTCGTATACGGGAAACGCCATCCCTGTCATCGGTGAGTTCAGCGCCGTTGTGAGGTACGAAAGCCAGCATCTGGACCTGCCCGTTCTGGTCGTCGAGTCACACGGGCCGAATCTGCTGGGCCGTGATTGGTTGGCGACACTGAAGCTTGACTGGTGCGGCATCAAACAGGTGAGAAACCTGGGTGAGTCACCTGGCGATGTAGTAGGCAAGCTGAAGGCCAAGTACAATGATGTGTTTTCAAAGGAGCTGGGATGTTTCAAGGATGTCGAAATTTCTTTTGACGTTGACCAGACTGTGTCGCCCCGGTTCATGAAAGCACGACACCTACCCTATGCTTACAGGCGCCGGGTGGAGGAGCAGCTTCAGGCGGAGGTGGAAGCCGGTGTCCTAGAGCCGGTGAAGTCGTCAGACTGGGCCTGCCAGATCGTTCCAGTCTTGAAGCCGGACGGTAAAATTCGCATTTGTGGCAACTTTAAACAGACGGCCAATCGGGCTATCCGTGTCGATAGATACCCATTACCTCGAGTTCAAGATCTGTTCGCACAAATGTCTGGGGGAAGAGTTTTTGCCAAGTTTGATTTGTCCCGTGCCTACCAGCAGCTCACTGTGTCCGAAAAGCAGAGATATCTGCTAACCATTAACACGCCAAAAGGCCTGTACCGCTACAAACGTGTACCGTTCGGGATAAATGCAGCCGTGGGACTCTTCCAGAGGGAGATGGAGAAGCTGCTGGCCGGTCTGCAGAATGTGTTCGTCTTCCTGGACGACGTGCTCGTCTCTGGGTGCGACGAAGTGGAGCTGCTGAAGACTGTGGAGGAGGTGCTGCGGCGTTTCCAGGACGCTGGCGTCAAGGTGAGAGAGGACAAGTGTAGCTTCTTCGTGCCATCAGTAGAATATCTGGGACACGTGATTAGCAAAGATGGTGTTCGGCCAACCCAGGCCAAGCTCGATGCCATTTTCGGTGTCCCGACGCCAAAGAACGCAAAAGAGCTGCAATCATTCCTTGGAATGGTAAACTACTACTCAAAATTCATGCCAGGTCGCGCTCACGTGCTTAGCCCGCTTTTCTCCTTGCTGAAGAAAAATGTTGGATGGACATGGGGAAAACGAGAACAAAATGCGTTCGATGAGTGCAAACGACTGCTCGCCTCCGATCGCATTTTAGTGCATTATAACCCAGATGTACCCCTGGTACTCACCTGTGACGCGTCCTCCAGGGGCATCGGCGCTGTGCTGTCGCACCGGTTCACAGACGGCACAGAAAAACCGGTTGGGTTTGCATCTCGATCCCTGAACTCTGCCGAAATTCGGTATAGCCAGATTGAGCGCGAGGCATTGGGAATTATCTTCGGCGTTACTGCGTTCCGTGAGTACTTGTACGGACTGCACTTTATTTTGGAAACGGATCACAAGCCTCTTCTAGCTTTGTTTGGGGAGACGAGAAGCATGCCAGAGATGACCAGCAGCAGGCTAAAGAGGTGGGCTCTTCGACTGTCAGAGTTTTCCTTCACTATTCGTCACAAATCTACTCGTGACATTCCTCACGCCGACTGCCTCAGTAGACTGCCGACGGGCTCGGCATTAGACATGCCCGTCAGCGATGATACAGAGGCAGAAAGAGTGCTCCTAACGACTCAGTTAGAGGATATAGGAAGTCTGAGCCCAGAAAAATTGGGAGTGATGACAGCACGAGACCCTGTTCTTTGCAAGGTGGTTCGCTGCATTAGGACTGGTTGGGCACGCGAACCGGGCGATGAATTGCGGCCTTACAGTGCCCGTCAAGCTGAGCTGTACGAGCTAGGCAATGTCATCATGTGGGGTGATCGTGTAGTCATCCCACCAAAAGCCCGCAGCACCGTCTTAGCTGAGTTGCACGCCTGTCATTTCGGTGTCGTAAAAATGAAATCTATGGCTCGGTCCGCAGTCTGGTGGCCCGGAATTGATCGAGATATAGAGCAAATGTCGTCCGGATGTGATATCTGTCAGCTCCACCGTCCCGATCCATCACAGGAAGAACTCCATCCATGGGAGTGGCCGCAGCGTCCTTGGTCTCGCCTGCATGTTGATTTTGCTGGGCCTGTGCGTGGAAGGTACTATCTGGTGTTAGTTGACGCATTTTCAAAATGGATCGAGGTTGAAGAGATGACGTCGATCACTGCTCAGGCTACGATTTCTCGTCTCACTGCCATATTCAGTCGCTTTGGGCTTCCTGACATGATAGTGTCAGACAACGGACCTACTTTTACCAGTGAGGAATTCCAGACTTTCCTCACCAGAAATGCAATCGTTCACAGGACAACCGCTCCATACATGCCGTCTTCCAACGGGCTGGCTGAGAGAGCGGTGCGAGAGCTGAAGATTCGGCTCAACAAGATGTCAGCTGATCAAGTAAGTGATCGTATCTCAAAATGGCTGTTTTTCTACAGAACCACCCGGCATGCCACGACCGGTGAAACGCCTTCACGGCTCCTGCTGGGCTACCAGCCGGTGACGCGATTTGACCGCCTGAAGCCCAGTCTGGAGCGCAACGTCAGGATGAAGCAGTCCACCCAAGTTCAGCAGCACAAGAAGCGTCACCCTACCAGCCGGCCAACGCTGTCTCCAGGAGATATGGTGCTCGCTCGCTACTACCGTCAGGGTAAGGCGTTTTGGCGTCCAGCCTCGATTGTCAGATGCTTTCACCCGATGTTTACAGTGCGTTTCGACACTGGTGACATCTGTAAGAGACACATCAATCAGCTTCGCCCACGATCATGTCCCGCAGCACGCTCGCGCGAGGGCGAGAACGATTCCGTGTCCTTGACGCGGGTGCCGACTTTTTCCCCCAGCCGATGTCGTGGATCCCTGGAGCCGAGCGACAGCCATCCGGACTCGCCGCGCCCTGGTGTTGGAGCGCGCTCTGGCTCCGCCGGCGGCTCGCATGCCGCTACTCCGCTGGACACTGCCCTGGCCTCGCCAGGAGGAGGCGCAGAGGCGGTGCGGCCTGCGTCCCCTGTCGACGTCGACGAGCCGGGGGACTCTGTTCGGCCACCCGAGGACCGCCGAACCGCGTCTCCCGCCCGCGTCGCTGACGGCGTGGGAGCGAGGGATGCCGATGGGGAAGAAAGGCGCTATCCTGTGCGCGTGAGGCGAGCGCCTGATCGTTTCGGACACTGATGTGCCGTGATTCTATCCGGTAGAAACCGTGACTGATTCAGTTAATTTTGTTTTGTTAACTCTGACCATTGACTCGTTCAATGTGTCATTTTGGTGTCGGGGAGGTGTAGTGTCTGAGTGTATTAAGTGCCGTGCCGGCCTGTCCGCACTGTAGCGAGTGGCGCCCCGCCCTCCTCTGTGATCACGTGATCTTGTGACCGCCGACCAATTCCTGGCCGGCTGGGTCAGTCGGTGCCGGGCAGCCAGCCAATACAGGCCTATCGAGGACGCGGACTTTACAGTTCCCATGTGCCGCGCACTATACTTAGACTGACCTTTTGATAAGACAACTGTTGAATCAATGTTCTAATATGAACTTGCCTTATTTCTTTCACGCGGATTCATATCGTCTGACGGGCACATATTTGAATTATTTGCATAGTTTGATACCAACAGCAAAAGCTGGGCTGATGAGCCTTATCGATAAGGCCAAACAGAATGATCAAATATAGCACAGTTCAGACGGATATGTACTGATGCGTATGAATAGTGAAATGTACAATGTACATTCACTGTAATGAAACTCCTTCATCAAAGCTAAAACCATATTGTCAAATTGATTATTAAAATATGCTTTCCTCTCGCAGTCATAACTCATAACTAATTTCATAGTTGCCGACAGCAAACCCCCGTGTTATGTCAAAAATTATCGTGTACTGAAGTCTGACAAATTTTGCAGCAACTCGACTGAGTCACCTCACTAACATTTCCCTTGGGTGGCCTTTATAGCTAATTAGTCCATAAGCACACTGCAACGCTGCTTGGTTCCACCTATGTACGGCACTTGAACAGTTTAATGTCCACTAAAATGGCCTTGAGGCTTACAGACGTCAGTTGTGAGTCTCAACGTTCACTGCTTGAGCTGCAGACCATAAACCCTCACTACGAGAATTTCATTTCAAGATTCGTATGTTGGAAACTCAATGGCCTTGGAAAACTGTTGTGCTGCGTATTCATAAATACGTGTGTCGTTTTGCTGCAGACCTGTCATACGTCTCCATTCATTGCTGTACCTCTGACAGCGATGGCGTCGTGCCATGTCACAGAGACCAATATACGTCCCGCTCGGGTCGGGCGCTGTCAAATTTGGCTCGCCGGTGGCCAGAGTCCGGCTGTCCGCACTGATCATCTGGCCGTTATTGCTGATCATCTGGCCCGTTATTGCTCCATGAGCCGTACAGATCCGGCGGCCGTTTGACGATCGCCGGCCGAATTCCGGCGGCGCCGTGCACCGTCCCACATGGCCGGCTGAGCGGCCGGTCCGGCGACACCACACAATGTGCTGCCCGGCGCGTGGGCTTTGTAATGCAGCCGCCTTAGCGGCGGCCCGATGGCTGCCATGGGCCATTTCATGGAAAAGCTGTCAGCGTGCACAATAAGGGTGACCGCTTGCGTGGGATGCCAACATAAATTGGCCAGCCCGAGCGATAAGGCACGACCACTTGGCGGAACACAACTTCTTTTAAATAACCACGCCAGCTAATAAGCCTTCGTTGTCAAGCTGGTGAATTCGCTTTGTTCTGTATGTAAGTTGTTCGCGCTATGGTGTAGCAATTAATGTAGGAATAAAAGCCTTTGTATGTTGACACTGATAACTTACAAAGTTCTAGCTGGCATGTGACCCGATAGACCCACAAAGCGTAGTCGCCAAATACCACTGCTGTCTCCATGCAAAGCATCTCTTGCCACTAACCGAATTGAAGCCGTGACCTGGGGTATCACTCAGGACAAGTTCGCTCGTTTGTCTCTCCCAAATCACCAGACCCTCCCTCTCTCCCCGAGTCTGACCCCATGACCCTGAAGCAGCTGCCCTCCTCCGACAATCTGCGCCTTATGGGAGGCGACGCTAGCGCTGAATAGAAGTGGGCTCATTGAATGTGACCGTCGCCATTGGTGGTCGGCTCCTCGACCGCTTTCCGACAGTTCGCCGCCGCCCCAGCGCTGCACCCACAGCCCAGAGCCGAGACAGAACCCCAAAAGCCAGCACGCTCAACAATTTTCGGCCCGGCGAAGGAGTATTAACCGTTCGTACGAACGAAAAATATGTCAGCGAGCTCAGGATTCTCGGCCTGGAAAGAAAGAATCCATACACTCAGCATTTAACAGCAATAAATTTTAGAGAGAGAGGAGGAGTGAGGAAGAGTGAAAGAAAGAGAGAGAAAGGAGGAAGAGAGAGGAGGGAGAGGGAGGTAAAGAGAGAGAGAGAGGGAGGGAGAGGGAGAGGAGAGATAGAAAGAAGGGAGATTATGATTTTTCGATTCTGAAGTGGGAAAGGTAATAAATGATAATTTCGGATCTAATAGCCATAGCGTAGGGAAATGCATGCTGATGTCTGGTTAAAATAGGTGTCATAGTCAGGTCTTAAGCCAAGGCAATAAAAGTTCATATCTGTCACTTAAGTTTATAATAAGATTAACTATAATATTCAAACCATTAGCAATTCCGACTGCTTTATTCTCCTGCCGTCAGAATGGCGAACTGAGCCACTATTATCTTCTGCTCCTTTTTCAAACGGGCGAATAACACCGGGGCCGGCCGGCGGCTGGGAGCGAGCTGTCCGTTCCGCTGTCTTTTCAAGTGGTGGCCGGGGCAGGCAGATGGAGGAGGAGGGGATGGGAGGGGGCCGCAGACCGACAGAAAGAGCCGATGCACTGCAAGAGATATATCACCCCATGTCGAGCTCTCGAGCGGCCGCTTCCGGCTCCTCAGAGCGGTACGGGATCGTACGCCAGATTTTGGCAAGATTTGCAGGGAAACTAGAATGTATGAGACGTTATCTCAATTGGCCAGAGCTATTGGCTGTTTTAATTAATTCACTGGTCGTACCAAGAGAACTGCGTTAGATAGACGAGCAGGTCCACAAACCGTTACTGAATTATCTGAAATGATGTCATAGCAGGTGATGCAGGATTGCTGGGTTTATTTAAAAAAGACGTGATTTAAAGCTTATGTTCAATGATATATTTTGAAGGAAAATATTTATTATAATTATCCATGATTCTATATTTGAATACATTAAAAAAATGATGTCGAATTATTTGTCGATTTCTGTGAACTCGTATGTAAATTAATGGTAGTGGACATCAGACAATGTCTTTGTGCATTTGTTCAGAATATCAATGCCAAGGTCATGAAGCTTAAAGTAAGATTGTAGGTCATTAGTGGGTCACTGATCACTGACACTGGAGTGGGTCACTCGTCACCGGACACCGATCGTAGGCCACTTACCGACCACCTGTAGGGTGAAGCTCAGGCTCATCTTGGGCTGAGTGCTCACTTGGCACTCGTAGACGCCGCTGTCGGCGATTGTGGCACCCAGCACCTTGAGTGTCCACTCCTGAGTGCCGTCCGAGTGCAGCGCCTTGAAGCGAGTGTCGGTCGTGTACGGAAACATGCCGACAGTCAGGATGTGCAGGTCCCGCTTCCGCACCCAGGACACCTGCGAGGGAAACAGAGCAAAGCATCAGTCAGAGGGTGAGCTGTAGACAGAAGTGCTGCACCGTATGTATAAGTCCAGGTATTTTGTGCATGTTAAAGCAAATTGCTTTTATCTCTAGCTAGGATACAATTAAACTATATTTAAACTATATTTAATTTGAAAACATTTAACTATCTAGTAAGATGCGACTTATGAAGACGAGGAAAGCGGTGACCGGTTCAGGTCAAAAGGAAATCGCGGCAGTGAACGTAACTGCACCGCTCGTTTCGACCGCTCCTACTGCCGCCGTATCACGACACACTTTTTGCACCTCATAAGGTCATTTGTCGTCTAAAACTTTTCAGCTTGACGCACCAATTACGCCTTCTTGACCCTGCTTTGCATTTCTGGGCGGCCGTTGGCTCTGCAGAACCGCCGGAAATTGTCTACTCATTCGGAGTGTGCCGCCAGCAGTATGTGTGCTGATGGCTAAAGTCACGACGGCGCCGGAAAGCACTGCATGCCTTTGGCGACGGAATGAACTGCAAACAAAAACCAACAGCGTAGAAAACTACATGCCAGCGAGCAAAGAAAGCGCGCGACATGTAGCTAAGGCTAACCGAGGCAACCCCTAAGATTTATAGAACCGACAGTTTTATGCCAACAGTTCTAGGCTTGAAATTCCAAATATGAAATTGAAAAATGGATATAGTGTTGTATCGTGTTATATCGATGCACCAAAACACTGGTATCCAGTTGACGTTCCTTTTAGGCAGGACTGAAATGTCATTGATGCAAATATGAGGATTCCATTCCAGGATATTTGTCGTCAACTTTCTTTTGAAACGTTTCTGAAAGGATTTTGAATTAAGTAATAAAATAGATTTGGGCCAAAGAGATCACCGTAACGTGTGCGTCATAGATATATTTGTAGGTCTAACTGCGTATTTCAAAGCTATCTATCTACTACCAAAAAGTGCTGCTTCCCTATGCATGGCAACAGCAGTAAGACTAAGGTTCACTTCCAAGGACCGACAATTATGAAAGTTCTTAGCCCCGATATACTTTTCAGGATGCCCATTGCTCATTAAATTGCGCTTCATTTGCTTAGCGCTGTAGCCGGTTCTCATTTATTGCAGCAATTATGCCCCACGAGGGCAATTTTACATAATTGTGAGTTCCTTTCATCAGTAGGAAAGTGATTACAACGTGAACAGCCTGAGGTGAGGTAAGCCAAATGTGCATACAGCGAATATGAGCGATCTGTCTCGGCTCGGCTAACTAATTAAACGGCTCTTTCTCATCAGACATAGCTGCCTATCTTATCACTCATTCATTTTTATCACAGTATTCCTGGCACCGCGGCGGTCTAAAACACGGCCTGGAACTCCGAGTACCTACCTCCTGGCTACAGCACTCAGAGTTCACAGCGCAAGGAGTGCACACCCGGTAATTTTAAAATGGACACGCTTAGAAATGCTGTCATACGGCCAGTGGTCACTGGTCACGGCTTAGAGTGCCGTGTCACCGAAAATCCGTGTAAATGACCAGACTGGAAATTCCGGGTAACGAACATAGTCTGGAACTCCGCCCTAGCGACACGCTTCCTGGGGCATTAGAGCGAGCCCAATGAGCGACGGGCACGGCACGGGTGGCCGGTTCGTGCCGTGATTGATTCGGCCCTAGCAGCGTCAGAATTGCTCCTGAGTTTCGTACAATGTCGCCGGCGATCGGCCGGAGGTCTGATGACTTGGCGAAGTGATTGATCACTGGCCAGACGTCGAGCGCGACGACCAGGGGGCTGGAGCGCCGACCGGCGCCGCCGCACGGCACCGAGGCACTCGGCGAAGCGCACCGACCCGGGGTCAGCTCAGAAGGAGGAACGGGTCCACAGGGTGTTCGCCAGAGGTCAGGGAGGTGCAGGTCAGAGGTCAGAGGTGTAAATAATAAACAGTCGGTCGGTAAACCACGGATAAACGTTGCAGTCACTGCCGGCACCTGACCGAGCTCATGAGCCGGTGCCGCTACGCTGAGAGTGTGGACTGATGCATGGCTGGCTACTCTGGGAAGAGAAGGAAGAAAATAGGGGACGGGAATAGAGAGAAGGATAGCTATATGCATGTAGCTCAATGCGCACTTTTTGTCCCGTAGAGCTCATTTTTGTCGGAGCTGCATAAGGGAAATGGGTCATTATAAATATGTGCCATACTAATTACTGGAATATTCGGCCGCCTCACCTAAACCAACTCGAAATACGCCCGGTTATATATGACAAGATATAACCGGTTTTTCCGCGACACTACGAGCGTCTTCTCTGGGTCGGCCCCGGAGCCGGGCCGGCATCTGCGAGCAGCGTTCGGCGGCAGGCGGGCGGCCGCCTGCGCCCCCGGGCGGCAAGGCCGCTAAGGCGGCGGCCTCCTCTGATTGGCGGAGCGACTCGTGTCACGTGACGGTGACGGCGCGGGGTTTGAGTGCATTTGCGCGGTCACTCTGTTCTAAGCCGCCCGGTCTGACGCAAGTCAGCAGTGTTCTCGCTCTGTAATGTTTTTGCGTTTACTGCGGTCGTGTTCAGTGGAAACTGGAAGACATCAAGGGGAGTATAGGTTCAGTTTTTATATAAATGCTATATTGATTGACGAGGATGTTTTTTTTTTTCTTTCGGGGTTTTTGTTTATTTTTTACTGGTTTGTTGTTTCTATCTGATTTTTTTTCATTTTCGGCATGAGGTTTGGTTATTTTGTGCTAATGTTATGCTATCACGGTAAGAAAAGGGTCGATGAGCAATGGGTCGGCAAATGCCCGGTATTATAGGTTCTTTGAAGGTTAGATAAAACAACGAAACTTGGACTGCTGGTAGGAATAGTCTTGGTGTGTTTTTTTCAGATTTTGGGAGATGGAGTGTAGGTATTTGCTAGGTGAAACATAGCTGTAACTGTTTTTTTTTTCTTCCCTGGAACGGAACGCCCGGACTTTGCCATTCTACACTCCGTGTGAGTGAAATCAGCTCATGTTTTCTCGGTGTAGCAGCTCAGAGTGCACGGCCTGGCCGGCGTAGGGTTTGGTGGCCACGTGGTGTTGGCCGGTGGTTGTGCAGAGAGTTGGTATAATTGCCGTTTTGTGGTGCCTGGTGTTGGTTGAACTGTGGTTCCCATACAGGTGAACGGTTACTGGCGTAAGGTGTGCCAGGTGGGCGTACCCCGTGGAGAATGAGCTGCTGGTGATGTTGGCTCTGTCCGAGCGTGTCCGAGCGGGGTTTTCATTAGTGGGCTAGGGATTGTTGATAACAAGGGTACCAACTGCCGGGTGAGACTTGAGAGGGTAAATGGAGTTCATTGTAAGGATAACCAATGCAATGGTATTGGTCTAAGATGGCATTGTTATCTGGTGTTAGGTTGGGATGAAAGGTTTAGTGGGTGATACAGAGGTACAGAGGTGATGATACAGTGGAACCCAGTTTGGGTGTGATAAGTCTCGGCGGACTAAGATAGTATGGATTAGATGGGGAATTATGTAAGGTGGTTTTGAGATGCATTAGCGATAGCCTAGTAAGTTACAGGCTATTACCCAGAGGAAGTTTTCACACCCATGTTTAAAGGCTGCAGTAGGTATGCCATTTTCTAGGATGCAGGTTTAGGATAGCCCGTGATTGTGTGGCTCTCAATCTGCATTGAGGTACGAGTTAACTGTGTTTCGTTTTTTATGGTAGTGGCGTTTGTAAATAGTTTTTTTTTTTTTTTGCCAGAGTGAGGTGCCTTCCTTGTCGTTGGTCAATAGGGCATTGCCAAGGCATGCATAAGCGACATCTGCAATATGCATATCCTGCCGATATGTCATCACACGCATTGTCAGATAAATGGCGCCAGTATACTCGTATATAGCCCCTTTTTGATACGAGATTTCGGCTAAAAATGGTTATGTGACACAATCTATTTTTTTTCTTCCATGGCTTGATGGTTGGCATCAGACTCTGAACGGCGACGAATCGGCACACTCGGCGGGGCCGGCCCGCTTTGCCAGAGTCTTCTTCGGCCGCTGGAGGATTCCTTCACAGCTCCCACGTCAGCTGAGGGAGTCCGACCCCTCCCAGCTCATCTTGCTCCAGTGGTGCTGCGTAGCAGGTCTTACGGGACATCGTCAGGTATAGGCCAAGCTGGCCGGGGTTTTGAAAGGTACGTTATTCCATGTACGGGGCCCGGAACATATCTGTTAATGGAGGTTCTAGGGGACCCGATAGGGTGGATAGTGAACGCTTGGGCATGGCGATATCGGCATTTTTGAGGGGATATCTGGTTCCACCAATAGGGACATGAGGGCAATGCTGGTGGAAAGTAAGATGCTAAGATAGTAATAACATTGTGATAAAATCGTTAGGCGAAGCCCGAAGAGAAAAAATGAAATCTTGTCAACTCTAACGTTAGACGTGTTTTCAACATTGGTTTGCTGCTGCTGCTGCTGCTGCTGCTGCTGAGGGTTTTTAAATCGTCTGTAACTATCTTCAAAGCGGTCTATTTCTTAGCAAATTATTTCTACTTGTCGCTATAGAATATGATATGACCTTTCTCCTGCAAAACAGCGAATGAACATCGAACATACAGGTCAGTTACTATCATTAATAGCTAAAATGAAGTAAGTCAGTATGCGTTGTTAGGACTGGGAGTTCCCCTCAGTGTCCCAAAATTGTATTTTGGCTTGGGTGTCAAAGGAAAATTCCTAGGGGCCCGGGAACGATTTTCAAGGGGGGCGAGCATATAAAATACCTGACATGATGCATATGAAACGGTGGCGTAGCTAGGGGTCTAAGGGGACACGTACCCCACCTCCCCATCGGGTTCAAAGGGAGCCTCGGGTCCGAGGGGCCCTGCGGCGCCATTTGACCACTGGTGGTTAACAATGGCCATATCGAAGGGCCCCATGGGGCTCATTAGAGCACCTCATGGACCCTAAATTGCCACACTAAGATCTCTTTAAGGGCCCCACGCCGGATTCTGAGGGCCTCTTGTGCCTTTTAAGGGCCCTTCAGTGGTCTCCACAGGCCCCTTACTGGCCTCTGAAAGTTCTTACCGGCCTATGAGGGCCCAGTTCTAGGGGCATTTCCCGCCTGTGATGGTCCCACAATTATTTTTCTGAGAGCCCTATAACGGCAACTGTGGGGGCCCTCGTCGGCGCCTATGGGGGCCCACACCGGTGTCTCTGAAGTTTTCACACCCCCAATTCTGAGTGCCTACACTAGTGCCTATTAATGCCCTATATCGGCGACTCTGAGTGGGGACCCGAATCCCTACCCAACACCGGCGCATCTAAAGGCCACCCACTGGTGACTTCTGAGGGCCCCACACCGGTCCGGTGACTCTCAGGGCCCCACCGGCGTCTGATAGTACCATGCCGGTCTCTAAGGACCCCGCAGAACTTCTTCTGCTGGCCTAAGGGCCTCTTGCCGGTCACTGAGAACCCCCTGCCGGCTTGTAGAGGGTTCGCGTCCGCAGCTCAGGCCCCACACCCGTCTGTAACGGCTCCACACCAGCGTCTATGAGGGCCCACAGCAACGCCTGTAAGGACCCTCACCGGCGCCTCTGAGAGAATCACACTAGCACCTCTGAGCGCCCACACCGGCACCTGCATGACATTCCCACACCAGTGCCTCTAAAGGCCCCTTACCGGCGGCTCTGAGGGCCCTACGCCGGTGATTCTGAGGATGCTAACGATATCCGAAGGCACCATACAAGCGCTTAGTGTCGCTGAGCTTTTAATCCCATACCGGCCTTCCAAGGGCACCACGTCAGTGCACTCATTGCCCCACACCCCTCCCTTACACCCGGAGCGGGTAAACTGTTATACCTATAGCAACGATTTTACCACAGTTGTACGTTAGGTATTTCTCAAGGTTGACTCAAAATGGTCCAATGTAAAAGCTGGCCTGCCAAACTTATGGCCAAGGCCAGGCCCAAACAAGAGCGGGATGACAACAGCAGATGTCAAATCGACACTGTAACAGCAGAAACCATTCAGATGGCAAGGAAAAGGCCGTGTGTTTATGTTTAGATACATAAAGGAAACGAAGTCCGGAAAAGGGAGGGAAGATCCTTTCTCGCTGCCTCAATGTTGAGGGGGCGCCGCCCCCTCGGCTCTCAGGTTGGGGGGGGGCAAGCGCCCCCGCTGCCCCCCCCCCTGTTTCCCGGGTCTATGAAAATTACTCACCAAATAAGGGAAAAGGGTGGAAAATTGATGGTCAGATAAGGCCTAAAGAGTGGAAAAAGAATGTACCTACAGCAAAATTTAATACAAGGCTGGTATGTGGGAAGTAAAATGGCTATCGGTCCATGCAAATGCTTTTTCGTGGCAAAATTGGGAGTGGAAAATGGGCTTAAATAATGGAGGCGAGTGAAAAGTGATTTTCATTTGGATGTCGTTTCCCACCTGAATCAACAAACTTTGGAGCACTGGTACGGGGTACCCCTCGCCAGCATCAGGGTTCACGTCACTCAGGACCTGCCTGGTTGGTTGGTGGGTGAGTTACTGTACCTTCTATGGGTGACATTGAGCCAGCTCGGCGTTTGGAGGCAGTAAACACCTCCAAAACGTGTCTAGCTAGGAAGCAACGGCAACCTTTAAACCCATATTGGCCTGTTTACAGCGTAGGGGCTGTCTGTATGCCGGTCATTTGGTCCCTGATCAATCCGGAGCTTCGCGGAAAGGCAAGCTTGTTGCCCGTGGCGGGTGATGCGGATACTATCAGATTTCAAAAACGGGTATTTTTGGTATTCAGGTCGGGTAATTGCCTTGAACATTCGGAGAATCTTGGGATGCCCAATTCTGCAAGTCCCGGGTGAAGCTCGCTAGTCTGCCCGGGGGTGTCCCCCTCTACAACGACCCCGTGGCAGCTCGCTAGTCTGCCCAGGGGATGTCCCCTTCTACAACGACCCCGGGGCAGCTCACTAGTCTGCTCGGGGGTGTCCCCTTCTACAACGACCCCGGGGCAGCTCGCTAGTCTGCCCGGGGGTGTCCCCTTCTACAACGACCCCGGGGCAGCTAGCTCGCTAGTCTGCCCGGGGATGTCCCCTTCTACAACGACCCCGGGGCAGCTCGCTAGTCTGCCCGGGGGGGGGGGTGTCCCCTTCTACAACGACCCCGGGGCAGCTCGCTAGTCTGCCCCGGGGTGTCCCCTTCTACAACGACCTCGGGGCAGCTCGCTAGTCTGCCCCGGGGGTATCCCCTTCTACAACGACCCCGAGGCAGCTCGCTAGTCTGCCCGGGGGGTCCTCGCCTACAACGGCCTCGGGGCAGCTCGCTAGTCTGCCTGGGGTGCCCCCTTCTACAACGGCCTCGGGGCAGCTCGCTAGTCTGCCCCAGAGTGTCCCCTTCCACAACGACCCCGCGGGGCAGCTCGCTAGTCTGCCCGGGGGTATCCTCTCCTGCAACGGCCTCGGGACAGCCCGCTAGTCTGCCCGGGGTGTCTCCTTCTACAGCGGCCTCGGGGCAGCTCGCTAGTCTACCCGGGGATGTCCCATTCTACAACGGCCTCGGGGCAGCTGTCTAGTCTGCCGAGGATGTACTTTTCTACAACGGCTTCGGGGCGGCTTGCTTGTCTGCTTGGAGGTGGCTGCCGCTAGGACGCCCGGTAGCGCGGGTAACCTTACGGCGGCTTAGAGCGCTGATTCCTGGAGCGGGCCGAGAGCCCTCCCCTTTTTTTTGCTGGGCGGCTGTCAACGACCTTCGTTGATACTGTTCTAACCCCTTCCAAAGTTCTGGGAAAATTAATGGTCGCGCTGATAGGCATGTGGTGCATAGGGTTCAAGGTAAAGGAAAATACGGCTTCTGTGGTCAGATGCCTCAGAACTCATGGATGGTTGTTTTTTCGGCGGTTATATCGAGGGCCTTTAGTTGATGGAGGCTATCATCGCGGTAGTGGCTAATACTACTGGTTGTTAGTCCTGCTGAAAGGGCTTCGGTATAAATGCCGTAATATTGTTCTTCAGTGGTGACCGCTGTGTCGCTCACATTCATGTTGGCAGGTTTTAGGGATTGTGGCGTTTCTGGTAAGCTTCGGGCCAGGTTGAGGAAATAATTACCTACCTTCAACCAAGTACGTATTTGAGTGGGTTCCGCCGCTGGTCTCGACACTGGCGGCGACTACAGGTCTTTTGTGTTAATTTGTATCCCCCATTCGGTCTGCTGGTCTCGGGAAGGGGGTGTTTTATTTTGGCGCATTGGTGTCTGGGTGGATGTATTGAATGGGTGGGGACACCATTGCGCCGCGCGGGGGGAGGGGTGGCGGCCCGTTGGCAGGGCAGTCTCGGTTGAGACATGTATACTTGCTAGTATGTTTGTGTCGTGTTCATTTGGGCTGAATATACCAATAGCCCCTTTTTGTACAGCTACAGTGTTTTCCTGGAGGGACTTGGTTGTGAGGTTTGCGCTGAGATTGGTAACGCATAGCATAGCTAATTGTCTCTATGTTTGCTGGCAGCTCGAAGGGGAAGCGGAAAATACGCCCGGTTATATATGACAAGATATAACCGGTTTTTCCGCGACACTACGAGCGTCTTCTCTGGGTCGGCCCCGGAGCCGGGCCGGCATCTGCGAGCAGCGTTCGGCGGCAGGCGGGCGGCCGCCTGCGCCCCCGGGCGGCAAGGCCGCTAAGGCGGCGGCCTCCTCTGATTGGCGGAGCGACTCGTGTCACGTGACGGTGACGGCGCGGGGTTTGAGTGCATTTGCGCGGTCACTCTGTTCTAAGCCGCCCGGTCTGACGCAAGTCAGCAGTGTTCTCGCTCTGTAATGTTGCGTTTCCCACCCACCCACCACTATTTTTGGGGCTTTTTTTTTACACGCACCACACTCTTAAATAAAGATGGGTTTTTCCACAAAATGTGGTTTTTTCCCCAACTAGGTCCCCCGGTTTTTTTCTAGTTAGGACTTTTTCCGGGGGAGGACACACACGACAGGGTTTCTAGTTTGGGTGGGGACACCATTGCGCCGCGCGGGGGGAGGGGTGGCGGCCCGTTGGCAGGGCAGTCTCGGTTGAGACATGTATACTTGCTAGTATGTTTGTGTCGTGTTCATTTGGGCTGAATATACCAATAGCCCCTTTTTGTACAGCTACAGTGTTTTCCTGGAGGGACTTGGTTGTGAGGTTTGCGCTGAGATTGGTAACGCATAGCATAGCTAATTGTCTCTATGTTTGCTGGCAGCTCGAAGGGGAAGCGGAAAATACCACTATTCTGCCTTTGATCTCAGTCTCTTCCTGGCATAGGTACGAATAGAAACTTATTTAAAATCCATGATCTTCACACTTCACAGACATGGAACATCCAATGTCCATCCACCTCAGTGCTTCTAATACCCTGGCATTTCGTTTCAGGCTATATTTACTTCGGTCAAAAGTTATTGGCCAATCGTCCACGGTGACCTCGGTTAAGGACGTTTATGAACTGAGCTAACCCGTTTGGGTGCCATCGGTGAGCTATTGCAAATGGGAAACCACTTATCGTGCATCGAAAGTCGCAATCCTGAAAGAATGGGACAAATCTGATGGAAAAGGAATAAGTACTATGTGCATACGTTTAGAAGATGCTGTGGTGTGCTGGGTGCAGAAGCAGTCAAATAGCTGCATACTTGTATCTGTATTTGGATATGTATGATTTTACAGAAACAAATAAACATAGAAAGGTGTGGTTACTGGTTACTACAGTTAGATATCTAAATGGCGTCGGTATTTCCGTTTAACCTTTGCGGGCACATTTGGCGCACGCCGGACCGATAAACATCCCACATCCTGGCCCGTTTCCGTTCCTCTGAGTAGTTCGCGGTGCAG
Organism: Amphibalanus amphitrite; assembly: GCF_019059575.1. Classification (NCBI taxonomy): domain Eukaryota; kingdom Metazoa; phylum Arthropoda; class Thecostraca; order Balanomorpha; family Balanidae; genus Amphibalanus; species Amphibalanus amphitrite. The sequence continues at coordinate 133,844 of NW_024882735.1, read as the reverse complement.
AGTTCGCGGAGCGGACTCCAGAGCGCCCCTCTGACCGGTGCCGTCCTGTCACCGGCAGCGGTACTGCTCTGAGCGACAGACCCCATTCAGAGGATCTCAGCGGGCACACGCAGACTGACCGGCCAACAAATTGACCATTCAGCAGAGCCGCCAGGGCGGTTATTAGCTGCGCTCGCTGCAGGCCACATTCTTGGAGAAATCATGAGCGGGTCACACTTGAAATACGCTGGCAATTGAGGACGTTATGACCCAATTTGCCGACTAATTGTCTAATTAGTCCGAGGAGTCCTGAGCTCCATGATCTGCTCGCTACATGCGACACTGCTTTTGGGTGAATTAATGTTGCATTTAAAACGAAACCGGGTACCTTACATTGGAACTTTGTCGTAACAATAATCCATTCCTGCAGACGATAAACATAAAAATATTAACTTCAACCAATATCCTGAATAAATATAAGTGCAATGAATAACTGACTAAATGATTTATCTGCGTGCATTTATAAATTATCTATACATACTTATAATGAATTATCGCGTACATTCCTACCATAACTCAGTTGACAGCATTAGATTCCCTACAGGTATAACGGATCAATAAAAGATGACATACAAACTACTGCACTGCACTTCAGAAAGATGCTTTGTCCAAGTACACAGCACAATCTTATTTCGCTAATTGTTGCTTTTAAATTAGCGAGGAGCCTGAGTAATAATCCAGTAGCCGGCCTGCCAGCGGTGGTTACGCTTTTGAGATGCTCAGCAAACGCGGAACCGGCTAGCATATGAAAAATATGTTGGAATCCCTCTCACGATTCCGACTATTCTCACCGCATCTAGGTGAAGGTCACTGACTGTGTCAAGGGCCATTTGGGTGTGTCGAAATGCTAAATAGTTAGATCCGCTTACTTATAACTCCGCAATGATTCGGCTGATCGCACTGAAGCTTGTCCTGCAGCTTGGCAGCCGTGCATTTGCAGAAGCCGTTTTTAAATTTGAAGCAGAGCTGGGTCGATGGTGTCAAAAGATGGCACAATGTTAGAGGCCTAATAGAAGGTTGGCCTGCAAGGTTGGGAATCTCACCTTCTACATGGACACATACGGAGCACACCATAGCTCCCCTTTGCTTGTCTCCCAAAACGATGTCCTGTTCATTACTTAAAGGGAGATAATGACCTTTTTCCACAAAATCTGAGTTAGGACCATTTTCTGACAAAACACAACAAGTTATAATGTAAATTAAAACCATTTTGCTCAATTCGGTACCTTGCCGCAAATATCTCAACTTGAAGTCACGTTAGCGGGGAGCGCTGAAAATGACCGTTGAATAAGTACTTACATCACTTTTTGGTACTTGCATGTAATTTTGTAAAATGAGCGTATTCCTTACATTTGATCTTCATCACATCTACACTCAGAAAACACTTTGAGAACATTTTTGAATAAGGGCTCATATGAGTGCCAAAACAGGGCTCAAATCTGTATGATTTTAAAATCGGGATCAGTTAGGCGCCCTTTTCGGGCTCAAAGTACATTAGCCCCGAAAGCGGCATCAGTTCGTCTTCCTTTTCGGGCTCAATTCGAGCTGCGTTTTAGGGCTCCATACGACATTCCGCCATTCCGTCTTTTGCTGTTTTCAGTGCCATGTGTTGGTGTACCTACCGCCGTGATTTCAAAATGAATGGTAAGTTATTAGTTATCAGTTATCGCTATCTTTTAGAAAAAATCAAGATGTTGATGCTCATGCCATTTTAATCCCTTATCAATTAAAATTGTGGTGGCATTTGTTCAGAAAAGGTCTGATCTACAATTGTGGCGCCGTTGATACGAATACGCACGGGTTTGATTATTCGTTTTTCTTGTATTTGCGCCACATGAAAGCATCATATCTGGATTCAGGATGTCAAATAGTGTAAGAATGTGCAAAAATTTTGTCTGGTTCTTCGTGATGATGTGATTGAAGCAATGCTTTCAAGGGTAGGTAAGGATTTTGTTACTTGTTCGTAATGGTTATCTTGATGCTCAACTAAAATTAATCCTAACCTTGCCTACTAACCTATTAAGTTAAACTTAGTACCAATACCTACCAACCTACAACCTATTTGGATCTTTCATATACTTATAACATGCTGCTGCTTCTGCTAACATGCTGCGGAATGCTGGTTGACATGATGGAATGCTGGTATGACAGTGTTCCATGTTTCAGAATTTTAGGTGAATAACCACACATGATGGGGAAAATGTTTTCATCCTAAAAATATGACAAGTGGCTTTATTTCATCTTTGCTAAAAAAAAATATGTCAAAAGTTTGATTCAACAGCCAGCTGCCAGGTTACGCATGACTTGACAGTTGATGCATCTACTCTACATCATTTCATTTCAGATCCTGTGAAGGTTCTGACAAAATCTGAGGTAAAAATGGCATTATGCAGTTTTGCGGAAAGACTAAATCTATCTCATTTTGTCTTCAGATTTTTTTTATTGGGACACCCAATTGAAATCCAATTTTAGAACACTGTGACACCATGCCTGTGTGCCAAGTAAGAGGAAGGGTCTACAAGTATACATCAAGATAACCAATTATGGACAAGTTGAGACTTGAGTCATGAGCTCTTATTTGTGGTTACAATACCTTCAACTGCATGATTTTGCACAACTTCCATACAGGCATCCAGACTGGAAAAGGTTCAAGTCCATACTTATTCTGGTGCTTGAATATGGCAGTTCAAAGATGGAAGGCATATGATGCTACAAAATGAAAAAAATAATTCAACTTACAAAAAATAGGTATTCATATCTATCCTAAACTAAACTAACCTAAACTTACCTAACCTAATCCAACCCAACCCAACCACCCCAACCAGCCCAGCCCAGCCCAACCCAACCCAAAACCTACAGTCTAAAACCTAGAGCTAAAACCTGCAGCCCAAACTGGAAAACATCCATATGGTACGCCGGACGCCCGTGAAGCCGTCATGCGCCGAAGTTCGGCGCAAGCTATTTTGCAATTTGCGCTGAAATTTCTGCATTATTTGCGCCGAAGGTTAGTGCCCTTTTGCGTCAAAATTAAGCCACTTATACAAAAAGCACGTTTACATCTGCTGGCCAAGGTTTTATAAACCAGACAGAACGCTCTGGGCCTTAACCACTCCTGACTCCCATGTTTGAGCGTCCAAATTAGTTGATGTTTCCATGGAAGCTGAATACCACAATACGTGTAGCGCACTGTAGCATCGTGCCGTGAAATAAGGCTCGGGACGGAAGTTCCGGGGTCACAAAAATTGGTGTGGCGGTGTTGTCGCGGCTGGCGGGCTCCAGCAAGGGGTTTAAGTTTACGACACCACTCTTGTTTCAGGAGAGGTGTCAGCGATTCGAGACTACTTGGGCATGCGGGCAGCGGGGTCGGCGTGGCTGCCTGCGGCTGCGGCCACACATCTTGGCGTCCTGGAGGCGGAGATGCTGATGGTGGCATGAGTCATCACTGGCTAGTGGCTGCCCGATTTCCATGCTCCAAGACTCGCCGTGAGGGCCGAGGCGGGCGTCGTGCCGATGGAGAGATGAGGAGGGATGCGCTGGCATCGCGCCTACTGGCGAAGGCGCTCTCCCTCCCGTCGGAGGACCCGCCGCGTCGTGGCGGAAGCCCCCCCCCCCCCAACCGTGACTGAAGTCAGTGACCGGCTGGAGAGAGCGCGGGGGAGCGGTGTGGGACCACTGGAGTGGCGCTGCCCGCCGAGGCGCGCTTATCCACGAGACTGCCCCCGTAGACGCCAACAGACGGCGTCACGGTCCACCTGGACCTGCTGCCGATCGGGGCGTCCGCGACAGCGAGGAGGAGTGCTGCGGAGGCGTGACTGGGAGCGCTCCCCCAGCGTGCGACGTGGGCCTGGGTCGACGGGTCTGCGACCGGGGGAGTAATAGGAAGGCGGCGCTGGGGTCCTCACCGAGCACCCAGACAGTACAACATTGGTACTGCGGGAGGCGGCGGGGAGGATTTGCTCCATTTACCGATCTGAGATGGTGGCGCCCAAAACGGCAAAGCAACATCTCCTGAAGCACCCGTCCTTCGAGGAAGACCCCATAATCATTTGCTCCGACTCGCAGGCGTCGCTGGCGACGCCACGAGGTGGACAAGTGGCCCAGACACCCCCCCCCCCTCATCCCCTAGGTGCCGCCATCTGGGAGTATATGATGGCCCTAGTGGCTGTAGGGGGCCGAAGAATCCACCATAGAAGGAGGGCGGCGATAGCCCGATTAAGCTGGGCGTCCAGTGGAGCCTCGGCTCTATCATGGGCATTGGGCAAGGACTCTGCGAGCACCCCCGTCTCCTCCATCTTCGACGGCACTCCAGTCAGAAAGCTGTCCCCACCCGAGTTTCCCAGCAGCATGGGCCACATGAAACCGAACAGCGCCGAGCCGCTCGACGCTGAGGACCAGGCGAGAGTAACAGTGAAAAGGTGAAACGCTCGAAACGGCGCGCGCCGCCGGCCGAGGGCGCCGAGCCGGCCCAGGCCGGCTGCGGGTCAAACAGAAGCCGTCTCCGCGGCGGCCGCCCAGTGACAGCGACTCGGACTGACGTCGAGGCACCGCTGCCGCCTCCGCCGACCAACCCGCCGCCCAGCAAGGGCAGTTTGAAGGCGGCTGCGCCGGTGAAGGTGGCGCGGCCTGGCAGGGGCCGCGGCCGGCCCACTCCCAGCTACCCGTCCCGCGAGGTGCTCAGTACCACCGACTCGTCCGATTCTGAGGCAGCGCCGTCGGCGGGCCGCCGCCAGCAGTGACGACGACCGGCTGGCGGCGTTCGCGCGGGACTTGTCCGACTCCTGGTACTCGGACTTGCCGCCCAAACTGGACGCCGGCGGCGTGAGCACCAGCAACGCCAATAAAAAGTCCACCTTCATCCGGCTCTTCTCGCACCGTGTCAAAAGGACTACGCCGCGCGGCCGGCCGGCCAACTCGAATGAGCGCAGCGAAGGGCACACGTCCCCGACGGCGGCACTGGCGCCTCCCGCCGCGCCGCTGCCGGCGTTGCTGGCAACGCCGATCCAGGCCCATCGATTTCTACTGTTTTGTTGCCTACGTGCCGCTGCCGCCGCTCAGCCAGCACAATCGCGTGCCGGTGTTGCGCTGTCGGATCGAAAAGCGGCTCGTGCAGCGGACGGACGGGTGCGGCCCGCGCGATGAGCCGCCGCCGCACACCGAGCTGCGCCGCGCGGACGTGAAGGTGGAGCTGGCAGCGGCCTGCTCAGTCCCCTCAACGGCGTCGACCGGCTCTCCTGCGATTTGCGGTCAGAAACGCCGCCGCTTCTGGGACCAAGGTGTCAGAGCGCGGCGCTGCCCGTGAGACGTTAAGTTAGCACAGGCAATGTCGTCTGCACTCCTTGCAGTTCATGTTGAATACACAACCATGTTGCGAAGTAATAGGCGCCGGGTTTTTCAGTTCATAGAACTTTTTCCCTGGCTATTACACCCCACAACCGAACACTGACACCTTGCACAAGTATGACTGTGTGTATGAATGTTAATAAATACATGAACCAATGCTGTGTTTTCGGTTCCAGTACCTTCTTTGGGCACCTCGGCAACAAGTAAGTAATCCGTTAGCTTTGCCACACCTAAGATAGGCTCCCACGTTGTTATTTGCTCCCGGGTTAACATAAACCGGTTTAACGTAACTTTTGCATCCCGGCCAAAATTGCCGGTTAACTGTCCCACCGCTCGAGACTGGCGCTAGGCTGGCCGAGCAAAAAAAAAAGTTTGTCCGCGGCTTCGTCTTATTCGCAGCTGCTGGGCACGGGGGAGGGGGGAGGAGGGGCTGCATCGGACGAAAAGCGGGCTCTGGTATTAACTGGATTTTTTGCCAGCTGGCGCCGTATGGTGGCGCTAGCAGAGCTTCTTACATATCAATGCTAGATATAAAAGAATGAATATTTACCAATCAATTTTTCATTTAAAGCCATTTGAAATATTTATGTCCATCCTACTACCGCGCTTATATCTAAAATTAAATACCTTTCGTGCGTCGCCAGCTGGCCAGCCAGCTGACGCAATCCAGCTTTTACCAAAGCCCCGAAAAGCGATGACGTGAGCCCTAATATTGGCTTCACCACACAATTTGAGCCCTCAAACTGGAATCAGGTGAGCTCGAAAATGGGGATCAGGCTGAAAACTGGTATCATAGTGAGACTAGTTTTAGAGCTTGACACCGATAATGGGTACTGACTGAGCTCTGTTTCTGCGATCAATGATACCGATTTAAGGGATCGTATGAGCCCATGTGGCGCTAGCTCAGAAAGTGTTCTCGAAATGTGCTGTCTGTTTTGAATATGGTACATTAGCCCGAAAACTGGTCTCTGAGCCCGAAAATCGGGACACTGTTTTCTCAGTGTAGTTAGTTAATGGTCGTCTATAGTGCCTTCAAAAGATATTCATGGTTTGGGGGTGGTTTATGTCTAAATTTACGCAACTATTTTTCCTGTTCATCATCTGACGCCATATGCTGCTATTTTAGTAGCAACGACTCAATTTTGAATCGGTCCCGCCGACTGCACAATAAAAGAAGATAGATACAACACTTTTGCGGCATCACTGAAAAACTTATGCAGTACTGTTATCAAAATTATCATAACACCGTTCGACAAACCTGAAGTCTTTTGAAATAAATATGCTTGTATTTTTCGCTTCAGGCTCTGACGCCAAAATAATGAATTTCGTAGTCGCAATCGCAAGATTTGGCTGCGTTTCTGGCGCATGCCGTTCATTTGTGGCGCAAAATAATACTTGGAAACAAAGGAGAGTAGGCACTAACCCGGTTTACATAGGGTTCGTTGCAAGCTTATATCTCCGTCCGTGATGTTGCAAAAGATGCCAATGGTGCATAACAATTTAGAAAATGATCCCCTCTAAATATCTGAAGAACACTGCATCGAAATTATCGCCAAATTAACGAGCTAGAGCCTCGTCAAATATGCTATGTAAACTGGGTTACTATGTACCCCCGAATTAGAATCTAATTAATTCTAAACCGAATTAACTCTAATTCAAATTAGAATCCTTACAACCAAGCAACGACAAGGCGATAACATAAACAAAAACCCAAGCGTCGCTGTTTGAAACAAAAGCGCCATATACTGCGACTTTTTCATAGAGAAGGACAACGTATTTCGGTGGGTGTTACAAGTACTGCAAGTACTGCTTCTTTTTTGCAAAAATAAAAACCTTTTTCACATACGAAAATGTGCTAGGAAATTTTCATATTTTATAGAAACTACAGTAGAAATACTATAGATGTTGAGTAATTTTTATTTAAGAAAAAAGAAAGCTCATTATCTCCCTTTAAAAAGCACACACACACACGCGGCAGCAATCTGGTACCCAGGTATGCGAGCCCACACATACATCTCGCATGCCGGAAGAGCAATTCCGTTCTGACTGAGCGCGGCACGGGGCCCATTATGACAGCAGCGTTGACCTTATCTCCTGACAAGTGACAGATGGGTCATGGGTGAGCGCCCAGCGGGAGACCTGTCCCCACTGACCGACGAGGGTGGGTGGCAGTCGGGAGACCGGGAAAGGGATGGCGGACGTACGACGGACAGGGGGTGATGGGCAGTGGCAGACGCAAGGCCATATGGTGGACGGCAGACGAGGCAGACAAGAGGCGACAGGCTGACTGCAGACAGGGGGTAGCAGACGGAGCAGTGACAACGGACGGTGGGTGACCGAGGGGAGGGCTAGCGAGAGGCGATGACAGACAGGGGGCGAACGGCACTGGACGACAGGGAGAGAGGTGGGCGACGGGGATGGCATCTGACGACGGCGGAAGACATTATATGGGACGGTAGGCGTGAGACGAACGGTAGACGGCAGACAGACGCGAGACAGCGAGCTGCGGGAGACGGATGTCTTCACCATAGCAACGACAAACAGCGAGACGGATGCTGCCTTGTCTCATGCCTTGCCTGAGCGATAGTGCAATACGTGTCGTCTACACTGGACAAATCTGTGTGTAATTGTACGGGGTCACTGTCCGACCAGTCGTGATTTCAGACCTTGAGATGGCTGATGACCGAGCTACCGGGAACAACGATGATAATCCTTACTCTTGTGAAGTATCCACTGCATATTCGAAAGTGAGTGGCAAAACTACAACAAAACAAGAGCAAACTAAGACGCAGTCATGAACGACAAAAAAGAATTAAGCTACTCTTCAATATCGCTAGATAGAGCACGGTATGACATTTGACTAATTCGAATTATATAACTGGTTTCGATTTCTGCTTTGATAATATGACTATTTGGCTTTAAGCAATGGACAATCACGGCATTATAGTGTTCTTAAGTACAAAGCTTTGACAAAATATTTGGACCATGTTGATCCCATTAAAAAAACTACACTTTGCAGCAAAACGACAGGAGTTTAAACAGCATTCCAATATGCGGAGTAGCAATGCTATGGCATTGCCAGACCGAAGGTTTGAAGGAATAGCAAAAAGAAAAAAGAAAAAGTATCCGGATATTTCCATCCAGAAAAAGAGCGGCTTGTCTACTCGATAAATTCCACAGTTAGTCATATAGTTTGGGCTACTAAATTTGCTGAATGAACGCTCAAACGTTCACAAATTAGGAGCATGCTGTGAGGATATGCGGTTAGCCGCTATATTTCATCCGTGCAAGACTTGAAGCTTGTGCAGCGGGAATGATCACATCATAAATCACAGCTTGAGTGGGCTCAACCCCTGCCTTTGATCGTTACGGTTCATTTATTCACACTTTACGGAGAATAGCATAACAACACTTCTGCTAATGCACTTTTACTCGGGATCGTTGAAGTCGTAAATCGTCATTAACAACGGTGTCAAAGAGGATATGGTGTGAGTTGTTTAACCTGGAAAAATCATCATTTGAATGACTCTGAGTGGCAAAGTGTCATTTTGTTGGCCAATGGTCGACGAGGAACGACGTGAGGATGTCGGATAGTTAGTCGATGCACTACTTGAGATAGTTTTATAGGTAAATAATTATTTTTTAGCATGTAACATAGTTGATTTTTTCGATAGACGTCACTATTAAATATTTTCATATCAACACAGCAAATCTGCGTGTGATATTTTGATACAATAAATATAGACGGTCATGGTGAAAAATATTACCCTCTCTGACGCCACTGTAGCCCGAAGGTGAAGACCTCAACAACCATTATAAAGCATATTTCGGTCTTCACCCTCGGGCTACAGTGACGTCATATCATGGGCAACAATTCTTACTATTGCCCGCTATCCCAGACAGTATTCATATACTTTCAAATGAAGACAAGATATTAAAAGCGAAGAGATCAACTGAAATCACGGTGGTGCAACGGCTATTTAGCATACAAAGCCGATATTAAGCCCGGCGATAACCATTCAAAAGGGTTCGTTAGGATCGCTCGCTTTCATCCAGTCCCGCCATTTATCAACGCATACTAATAAATGTTATCTGCCAGACGTCTACAGTTCAAATCAAATGAGCACGACCGTTTGTAATGTATCTCACTGAAGCATCTACGACGTTCAGAGGTTTTCCTATCGTAGTCAGAAAAAGTTGCGGAAAAAGGTGCAAATCATACGAAAAGAGGTCTGCTGAAAAGCCTAGGAAAATAGTTGTGTTTGTAGACAAATTCGTCCTACTGCTTGTCACACTGCTGTTTGACTTTTACTGAAATGCACAACGATTATTTGTGTTCATATTTTGGTTAGGAAAACATCGTGGGCTGGAAAAGAAGGATGGGTGCAATGGCCTATCTTCAGACAATACAAGATGTATCATCTACATACAACACTAAGCCAGTGGTTTAAACATTCTGCGAAATGCAATAGATACACTGCTGAAAAATATGTTGTTTTAATGCTGGAAAAGTAGCAACTCGCACAAAGTTGTTGGTATTACTTGTTTTCGATTAAAGCGACTTCACGCAATATCTTGACTGCTATACTATAAAGCATAATATAGGGTAACTATCGCAATAAACCATGACCTAGCTGCTATGCTAGGACCTCAATATCAGATATAAGCTATTAGTTGGCACCAAAAGAGGCGAGTCAGTTTCTGTCCCCATTGAAAGTGAACATAGCAGAAACACACCTACCGGCACGCAACAGTGGCGGAACAAAGAGTGCCGAGAGAGGCACTCGATATGCCCGCGAAAGGCTACGCCGCGGAGGCGGTTTCCGCTCCACGAGAGGACTCGAAGAGCGCCGACGTCGACAGTGAATAACTCATCGGCGTCAATAAATCTGGCGGCGCTGTGTGAAGACGAACCACTCTCGGCACCTCCCGAATGGAGTCGGCCGCCGCGCGAAGACGGCGGATATCGAGGGTGGAGGTGGTGAGAGCGTCGGGTAGGCTCCGTCGGTAGGGCTAGGTCCGCTCTGAGACTGGACTGTAAATGTCAGCCACAGCGAGTGGTGGCAACCGAGAAAGAAGATATGTCAGAGATAAAACATAATTGTATTGAAATATGAATGCTCATACTGAAGCAGCCTGGAAAACACTTAAGCGTGTTTCAGATACGGTAAATTGATTAAATAAAATATCAAATATTTTCGCTATCCAACCTTCCGTGAAACATAAACAATACGCAATTGCTACTAAATTTTGTAATTATCTTGGTAAACATTCAGTATCCTCTTACATAAACTGTTTTGGCTGCTTCATTATCTTAGCATATTGAATATGTCATGCCCAATGAAGACTTGCCGTAAAAAGGCTTGAAAAATAATAGCTCACACAGAATGCAACCTCTCAAAGTTGATGAGCACCTGTACATCAAGGGCGACGCCTACGGCACTTACCACGATACCGTTTGCCTCAAATGTACCAAAATGTGGTGGCCTTCGTCAGTATTCTAATAATCAGTGCTGCGCACTTGTTCATTTTGCTGCAAGTCACTTTGTGTCGTGTTAAACTTTTTTGAGCACAGGACACGAACAATTTGACCTTTGACAGGTATCCTGAGATTTACCACTGCCGCTGCGCACAGGCTTTGACAAGTGTGAAAACTGGACGATGGAATTAGACATGGAACTAGAATTAGACATGGAATTAGACAGATGGAGATATAAATATTTAATAGTGAAGTAGTCAAACAGTCAGGGGCGGATCCAGCTCAGAGTTTTTTTTTTTGGGGGGGGGGGGGGGGCAAACCATAACAATTTATCGATTCTTTCCATGCCTCGTCCATAGGCGTAATGTTAAAATTATGCCGTTTGGGAGGGGCAAATGCCCATTTCGCCCCCCTGGATCCGCCACTGCAAACAGTAGTCGGACATAGTTAGACAAGGGATGGTGAACCGTGGATGTCATCTAGAGCTCATCATTACCCAGATGTCAGGCAGATCTTTGGATATTTTGCTCAGGCATCGCAGCCACTGTGCACCAGTCAAAACCACTCAGATCCAGCACTCACCACTTTATCTCCGAGGTGCTGGATGTTGCAGTGCAGGTGAGCTGGTCGTCCCACTGACGCCACCACATGTCGTACGCTGTTGTTCATGAACACCGGCTGCAGCATGGAGGGGCGCTGCCACGGCGGACGGGACGGCGGCTCATCGGCAGTCAGAATTAGCGCGCCACCTGTCAGCAGAGGGGTGACAAACTTGTCAATCCAGCAGAGAGATGACGGAGCTGTCAATCCAACAGAGAGGTGACGGAGCTGTAAATCCAGCAGAGAGGAGAAAGGCCTGCCAACATGACACTTTTCACCGGAGAGGGATGACTCTTCTTCCTTATAACTTTAACTTATAAGCACATAAATGTATCGTAACTTGTGATTAATCTATAAATCCCTAATGCAATGCGTATAGAAAAGACCATCAAAACCAGTCACTGTGATATCATTAATTAAAGTCAGAATAGAACTCGATCGAAATTAGATCCAATCGGCGAATATTTTTGACAATTTTCCAGATGTCTCCATGTAGTTTGAAAAGTAACTAATGAGGGACAGTTCCAAGGTCTCAGCAGCTATTTGGTTTGTGAAGTGGTATCGAATGATATTTCTGTGGGCTTGGGGATACCTGTGAACCTGGAGCCTTTTTACACAAAACGTGTACCTGTGTAGCTTAGTGAGCCACGTCGGAAACTACAGCAAACATAATTGCTGACTGTCACTGGGTCACTGTCATCGCGCTGCTGATAGCCTGCCAGCGTTTTGAGGGACGCGTGAGCTGGACTACGACTCCCGTGCCTAGATGGCGCTAGTGATAAACGCCTGGAACATAGGCTGTGCCGCTCAACTTGAGGCAAGAGCTCAGGAGTAGTCCGTAAATATTGAGCTGTAAATATCCGAATAGTACCACCGTTCCGTGCTTCTATCCTCAGGATGCTGAAATCCTTCTCCTCCACGCCGCAACCCCCTCCGGGCTGGACAGGCAACTTTATCTCATGCGGGCTGCTCCCTTGGAGCGGCACCGCTGCTCCCGAGGGAGCGCACCCCGTAGCCGGGTGCAGTGAGTACCTTGGGGCTGGGTGGCCTGTCCTCTGGACGGGCTCAGCCCCGGTGACTCACTAGGGTGCCTGCCCAGACCAATGTCTCCCCCTATATCCTATCATCCTCCCGGCTCTGAAATGGTCCCATTGGACCGAAAGGGCCTAACCCAACAAAACAAAATATCCGAATAGTAAACTTTTGGCAGCGCACTGTAGTTCAAGTACTTATGGATATTGGATAGGACGTGAACAAGTGCAGTATACTGTCTAGGATGTGACGTGGCTTACGCTATCAAAAATAGTTTAAATTCGTCCACATGCATTATATGACCTTTGGTTCCAGAGTACTCAAATCCCACACCACCCAACAGCAGGGTTGATCTGCTCCAGTCAAATAAACATTAGTTTCATGATGCTGGAATTTCATACGGTATATAAATTGCTCTTGTCACATTCTACATTCAACATCAAGCATAATATACGTTCATATAGCTGTTTGTCCATGTACAATCTAACCGTTGACGACATCACTAAATCATGTCCAGCCTCGCCGGTTGTATTCCAAGTGTGCGTGTCTGAACCCTCCACCATTCCCTAATGTTCAGTTGCTCGTCCATAAATTTGGCACCACATCGTCAGGCAGAAACTCAACGAGACACGCTTCTCTAAATAATGTCGGCCGCACGCCGGAAAACTCGTATGCCGTCTGCTTTATCGAGACTGTGCTGCCGGCGGGGCCGTATTTCAGCGGCTACTGACCGCGGATCACGAAACGAACGTTTGCTCATCGACGGCCTGGCCACCGGCTGAAGAAGGTGCAGTGCAGACCGGCACACTAGTGCACCGCACTGCAACTGCCGTGCAGCTGGCGAATGCACGTGAGCGTGTGTACAGGCATAAGTGTATGCATAAACGCATGTTTGCAGACATGTGTCCATGCAAAATGTGGTTTATGACTACATGACTATGTGACTATATGACCCCGTATGTACGTACATGCTGCACATGACGGACTGTTGAAAGCTCTGCCGGTGCAATTGTTCTGACAGTAAGCAATGTATAGAACATAATATTTTGCTTTAACGGAAATGTTTGATATACGGTCCAGGGTGGTTCCTTTTTGGAGAGATATTTAGATATCGTTGCCCCTCACTTCCTGCGGTTGACGCACAACACGGTGAGGTATTTATGAACTAAAATAAACTAGGATGTTGGTTGTTCAAAGACTCACCTCAAGTTTATTCACTCTTCTTAAAGTATTTGCATCAGCAACGTGAGATATATGTTGTTGTTTTTTGCATATAGTAATGCATATTTTTTTGCTTCTTTTCATCTATGCCATCTTACATATATAAATGGTGGAAGATAAGATTAACTTCTATGGAAATGTTGGAGACTGTGCCATCTGTTTTGAGATGTCTGCTTGGGTCAAGAGGGATTTATGAGATCACAGACTCTGCGCGGTAAGTAATGGTCTCGAATGAACTCTGTCTCTGTCGGGCAGATTGTGAAATTCCAGCTCGGAGGCGAAATTTGTGGCGAAACTTTTCTCCCTCGAATGAATAGACCCGGTAAGCTCTTCCCAATAGCGTCATCTAATCTGGAGCGTAGCAGCGTCGACGGACTCTCTGGGCAGACAATAGCGCGGCGCTGGGGCGGACCAAGGCCGTGTGGATGGTCACAGCTTTCCTCGGCCGACCGGAGTCGCTCGCAGTCACGAGCAATGAGCGACTACCATTGCTCGGGATTTTGGGTGACCACGGTCGTCAGAATTCTGAGCTGTGATTGGCGCACCATTTGGGTCGGCCTTGACGAGTCGATTGCGTATTTGACATTTCCGTGTTCTGGAATCGAAACGAATCAAGTGAGCGCTCGAGTGGATATTGGACTCTAGTTGCGCATCTACTTGCATGCAATCGTCGAGGCTATGCGTGCGCTTACGTGATGAGCGATGACGTTATGCGAGCGTCATCAAATAATTTTTATATGGGAATAAGAAAATGATTTGCTTAGTTCACTCAAATTATAAGCACAAAATGTTGCCCCATTTCTCTCCAAAAATTATTCCATTGAAAGATGTGCCTTGCGCAATGCAAAAAACGAAAATGCCATTACAGGTCGACTCTTGACTTTCGGCTAGCACTGAATTTAAAAAAGACAGTTTTGATTAGAGAAAAAGAGAAAGAGAGAGAGAGAGAGAGAGAGAGAGAGAGAGAGAGAGAGAGAGAGAGAGGGAGACAGAGAGAGAGAGACAGAGACAGACAGAGAGAGAGAGAGAGAGAGAGAGAGAGAGAGAGAGAGAGAGAGAGAGAGAGAGAGAGAGAGAGAGAGAGAGAGAGAGAGAGAGAGAGATCCCAATACTATATATCAATTATTTTGAACATCCATATCCATCTAGTCAGATGAGCGCAAGCACACAGGTACCTCATGGCCTACACATGAAGTTAGGATGTCAGTGCCCCACATGGTCAAAGACTTAGGTTGATCCCAGCCTCCTCCACGGACAACACCTCGCGTTTGTACCCCGTAATGCCTTGGTATCGTAATAATACCCGGTAATGCTGAATTCAAATGAAACCAGCTTGCAGCTGCAGTCAGATAATTCTTCGCAATGTATTGTTCTAGGACTTCCAGAACTATAAATGAATATTCATTCTAGCACTTCAGTAGTATTGACTGCATTCGCACCATCCATTGACAATACTTTATGACTTATTAATTTCCTGTGACGGAGTTTATGGCTAATAAATTTTACTCTCTGAGTTTATGGCGTAAAACTTGCGCCCATAACAGAGAGCATCGGGCCGTCCTCTCAGTGTGGAGACTCGTGCTCCTCCTAAATGTGATGTATTGTGATCACCACCACCATCGTCGCGTGCGTCGAACCAAACATAAAGTATGCTCCTTCCAGCAGTAAATGTCAATTGAGCATCATCAACAGCAGATCAAGTCTCGGAGATATTGCAAATGAATACCGAAAGACTGAGAAATATGGCATGATTGCAAGTCCGGGAACTGCTTAATAATGTTGAGCTTAATACATTTTCATCTAAGACTTTTACATAGCAGATTTTTAGGAACATAGCAGACATGGTTGGTGATCATCACTCATGGCTATCCTACAAACTTACAAGTTATGTAGCAGTCCATGACATTGTATTTTGGGAAGACCCACTCTATTATCTCTTGAGAAAGGTCTGTTATGTATTCATTGTTCTTCCTGTCACGTTTTTAGTTTCGGTTCCAAAATTTCATCTAGGCGTGATGACAAATGAAAGCCATCATCGTTCTGTGTTCCGTGACGCAGAACAAGGCACATATGCATCTCATACGTCTCTGGCCCCGGCAACCACAGTAAAGTTGTTTGGTTTACCACCGACTGCGGGCACAGCTCCGAGGAGCTACGTCGCGCCCTGAGGTGTCCGAAGGCACACTGGAAACAAATGACCCGTCCGACCACAAACGACCTGAGCCAAACAAACGGGAACGCCCGGTGCACGACTCAGGTGGCTAGACTGACTGTGTTTCTACACATTATTATAGTCTGTGAGGCTATAGCGTAAGCAAACAAATTTGTTTCTATAGCTGTGAAGCTTGTAGCGTAAGCACATTTAGGATTTTTGGAAAAAAAAACATCTGTGAAAGTGAAACAACAGGTGTGTAGTGCGTTGCTCCAGGGAAGGGCTGGAAGTATTGATCTTTACGCACCGGTTGGGACCCCTTGGGAAGGCGTGAAGAGGAGATGGTGATGGGAGTGCCGAATGACACAGGTTTATAGCCATCCACGGGGAAAGGTGAGACAAAATTGATAACGCTGAATCCGTTGTTAAAACGTGAAACGAAAAACAGCGCTTCTAAAACGGAGGGAACGACTCTGCAAACACATAAAATCCTGACGATGTTATACGCTGCAACTGCTTCTTTTTTTCGTGCAAAGCACACATCCCTCTCTTGCAATACCAGTCACATCAGGAGAGGGCTTGAGAGACGACTTGGAGGTGCTCGAGAGGACACACCTGCCGTCGCCGCTGATCGCCACCCATTACAGCCCGATCCTCTCTACGGCCGCACTCGGTAATTGAAGTGGCCTCGTCCAATCGCCACGGCGCCGACTGCACTCCCGGCGAGGCCGCCCACCTCAGACACGAGTGCAAAGCTAATTTTCTCGGTAGCATCCGGTAGCGCAGCTCACACAATTACTCTCTGCGCTAATTTCGGGTTGATTAAAGTTAGCGAGATTGTGGGCCCAGGTCTGTATTTGGTTTGGTTGGGACCGGCGGACGACAATCTGAGCTCTGATCAATCGGACTCGGTGACTGTTGGTCATGGATGTCATTTCTGTGTCAGGTGTTGGCTCTGAATGAAGTGTCAGCTATGTGTCAACCATCAATTCTGTGTCATTTTTGTGTCATGCATAGGACTGTGTCTGTAACATGAGGCAGGTGGCAGCCCCTGTCCTTGGCACCTTTTGGTTGGTTGCCAGCTCTATATCAGGTGTCATCCATGTAGTGTCAGATATCACTCCAATGCCAGGTGTCACCTCTGTGTCAGTGTCAGGATCCATGCCAGCTCCGTCACCCTCTTGACCTCGGCGTGTCCCTGAGCGGGTCGGCAGTTCGCCTCTTGCCAGCTATCGCAACATTGACTTCGTCTGTGGAGTGTTGCCACTGGCCGCCCAATAACGGTGAGCGTTGGCGGGCGCGGATGGTTTGGGCGGCGAACAGAGCAGTCCCAAACAGTCACCCAACGACAGACCGCTCACGAGACCTGCGCGTTAACTGACTGATGAGACTCCGGTGAAGTTGGATTAATAAAATTGAAATGAACGCGATTCATTGTGTTAGCGCGTTAGGCCGGAATGCTGAAAAGTTCCTGAATAAGTGGAAATGACCCGGACTTTGAAAATTGACGCACTAATTAACGACTCATCACCATTCCGACTACACTATGAATAGGGTTCAGTCGCATGAGACAAAGATTTAGAAAGAGCGAGCAAGCGAGAGAGAGAGAGAGAGAGAGAGAGAGAGAGAGAGAGAGAGAGAGAGAGAGAGAGAGAGAGAGAGAGAGTGAGAGAGTGTGAGAGAGAGAGAGAGAGTGAGAGAGTGTGAGAGAGAGAGAGAGACAGACAGACAGACAGACAGACAGACAGACAGACAGACAGACAGACAGACAGACAGACAGACAGACTGTGGAAAGAGAGGAAGAGGGAGAATGAATGGAAGGAGAGAGAGAGAGAGAGAGAGAGAGAAGAGAGAGAAAAGAGAGAGAGAGAGAGAGAGAGAGAGAGAGAGAGAGAGAGAGAGAGAGAGAGAGAGAGAGAGAGAGAGAGAGAGAGAGTGAGAGTGAGTGATTATTTTGGTTTCATAATTTCACAGAAGTGCTTGACTATGTCGTTTACATTATGGAAAGCAGACCTTTTGATATTGAAGCAAACAAGGAAAAATAGAAAAAGGGAAAATGAGGAAAGAAGGAAAAGAAACCCGAGCAACTACAGGAGCAAATATTAATAATCTGGGCGCCAGAGGACGGCTTTAGTGCTAATGTTACCTAAATGGTGAAATCGCTTCCAGCATTCGCCACCGTCTGGAGCAGAGCCGCTTTGGTCTTTCGCGTCATCCCAGACGAGCTTTGATCCATGCTACACTCACTACGGCTCCGATGCATATTTCATCAGATTGGCAGCATTTTGTGCGCTCGGACGGCGCTGCTGTGATGGAAAAGTAATTCGGCGGTTCTGGGAAGAGCATCACCTATACTCTTACATAATTCATCGCATTCGTCGTCTCGTCGCATATGCGTGCAAACACACAAAGGCAAGAATAACAAGTGAACGGAAAATGCCGTATTGGCTCTCTTCCCACACGCTCACACAATACGCGCAGGCATCCGGGCTTTCTTCAAACAATGAAGAAAACAGTGAAAACATGGGCGCCGTATTCGTAGGTGCACGTTTCCGCTCGTGCCACTGCAAGGCCCCAGACTGATGTTCGACTTGGAAAAAAGAAGATAAAATCAGCATTCCCTACGTTTAGGTTTGAACCAATGATTTCATGCATAATAATTCCACAGACCGCTATTGATAAGGGAAGTTTTATTTATCAATTCAAAATTTTCCAATTTAACGCAGCACTAAATGTCAGTAAAATCTTTTGTCAATCCCTTTCCGCTGGCACTGCACAACTTTCAAACATCTCCTAGTGGTCAGCTCCTTGCATCTCTGAGAAAGTTGTCAGATCTGTCTATTTGAGTCACTCTTGGGTGGCACTGTGAGAAAGAGCTGAACCTGGGACGGGAGAGGAGAGGCAGCCGGAGAAGGGACCCGGCTGAACAGGTCGTGAACGAGTGGTCTAGCGAGAACGCGCAGAGCGTCAGCGCGAAGTGCGTGCGGGCGTCGGGCCTTCAATTTCGGTGAGCTGTCCGTTGGAGGTGGTTCACCGTCCTTCAGAGCTGTCCGAACGTGTCCGAGGGTCCGTGACACTCAGCAGAACATGGTCGTCGGGCGGGTCATGTCGTGAGATCTACCTCCGAGCGACTATTCTTAGCCCCAAAACATTGTCTTGCGTAGAGGTAGTCACCCTGAGGGATAGTCGCTTACAGAAAAACAAATCGGCCAGTATGGAAAACTATCAATCAATCAATCAATATCCGACGGAATCGATAT
This sequence comes from Amphibalanus amphitrite, assembly GCF_019059575.1. Classification (NCBI taxonomy): domain Eukaryota; kingdom Metazoa; phylum Arthropoda; class Thecostraca; order Balanomorpha; family Balanidae; genus Amphibalanus; species Amphibalanus amphitrite. The sequence continues at coordinate 114,721 of NW_024882735.1, read as the reverse complement.
TTTTTCTGTCAATAAACCTCAACCACAAAATGTCACACACAAAGCGTTAACACGCGCAGTGGAAGGGGGGCGGATTTCGCCCACCCCTCCTGTTTTTCGCCAATAACTCGCGCCGCAAACATAATATTAATGTGAAATTTCGGCTACCTGTCCAGAATTGAATTGCGGATCTTCTCGTGCAAGAAATAAGAAAATCAGTTCACAACTTTTCTAGTAATAGCGGTGTAAAGTCAAACATTCTGCCGCCGCGGCGGCGCGGCGGCCGGCGCTAGCCGTTACGCGCCGCCTGAATTGTAGACTGTGCCGGGGCGGGACAGTTCCGTCTTTACATCGCGCTCCTTACCGCTGATTAGATTAGATTCGCGTCAAATTCGGTGAGAAGACTGAGAAATGTACAGGCAATCATATGGTCAAAGAATTTTGAAAATCGGCCGGTAACAACTTGAGTATGAGTGTGTAAACACAAAATTGTGATTGCCGCGTTTCCCGCGTCGGCCGATCCCGCTTCAGCCGGAGACATCTTACCCTTAGCTTAGCAGGCTTCTAACTGCCATATTTATCGTTGGATTATCTAGAAATTCATCATACATACTCAAAAATGTTTGTTCTTTCGTATAGTGAAAGAAAAAAGAAAATCGGCCGGTAACTTTTTGAGTTATCGGCGTGTAAACGCAAAAAAGTCGCTCATATGGCAAATTTGACCACATTTGACCTCATTTGACCTTGAAGATATTGACCTAGGGTCATGAAATTCACACACAACAGAGTTCCCCAGGGCCCCCACCTACCCTCCAAATTTCGTCTTTCTAGCTTCAGTGGGAGCTGAGATCTTAGGGGGGCGACATCCGCCCCCCCCCCCCCTTCCACTGGGCGTAGTACTCGCAACCCTTCCACTGCGCGTGTTAATGCAATGTATATAGTTAATGTTGTGCGTGAAGTTATTGGTAAAAATGATTAAAAATATTGTTTATCAAAAATTGCAGGCAGTATTTATCAATAGCGCTTTATCTCACTATACTGAATCGCCCAACATTAGCTCAGTAAATGAGCGCACGTCAGCTGTCGTGCGCCTGAATCGTGCTCAACAGGCAGCCAACTTGCGAGACAGACTTTTGTTGATGTTTCAGCCCAGACACGCATCGGGGCTGTCCGGTAACTTTTCCCCGCGGCGCCGCAGGCGACAGCCGAATGGGAGCTGTGTAAAGACGTCTGAACTATGCGCTAACGAGATGACGTCAAACATTTCTCGACGCACAAACGAGACACTGGCCTTATGAGCGGAGAGTATAGTGGTAGCCGATTGAAAAAAGTTGCAGCAGATTGCAGATAACTTTTTGATTGACCGGATATGGACCGAAAAGGAAAACTGACGATAGCGTGATATGGCAAAGGCAAAATAAAATTTTAGTTAATTTTATGATGACTTGTGCTTTTTAGATAATTTGAGCTGGCATTCACAAGATCGTTTGTATTAGGCCAAAACAATAAAATTTTAGGCACTTGACTGCCAGCCACGCGGAGTCACGGCCTTATCCCGTATCGGCGTCTTCTCTGCCCTGAGGACGGCTGGCCGACCGGGTCAAGGTCAAGGTCAGCTGAACCGCCCGGCAGGTAGACTGAGCCGCTGCGCTGTTGCTAGGCGACGCGGCCAGTGGCATACGGCTGGCGGCTCCCAGTTTGGCGCGGGAAGTTGAAAATGTCCGCAAATGAAGGCTGAATAATAATTTTCATAATTCAAAACCGCAACTTTCTAGCTTATTTATTTGTCTTCCATATCAAGACGAGTAAAGATACAAAGATTAGAAGGAAAGTTTGAGATCAGAATATGACTCGTGAGAGCCTGTAAATGTGCGTTTAGCACGCTAACCGAAAAATACCAACAGAAAAGGTTTACAGATGTGATAGAGAACCGTCTTACTGGTTTTATCAAAGGCACACCAGAGTGTTACTTTTTCCAACCAGTCAGTACTTTACTTTTGAGCTCAGGAAAGCGTCCAGTTGAGCAGATAGCCTAATTCAAACACCCTGCGTTCCCGTGCCTTTGACCAGCAGTCACTCAGCTCGACCAGTAGTAATTGTAATGGGCCGACAGCCTCCTAATGGCCACCTACTAATGGCCAGGCCACCAAGACCGAATCGAACGGCACACAAATATATCACTGCAACGCAAGCGTTGACAGTGATCGTGCCTTAGGGTTAATTTACATAAGGCCCATTTGCATTTACGTCGGGGAGCGCGTCGTATACATCTGCACACTGCTGATGTGTTCAGCGTATCATCAAAACAGTCAAAGAAAAGATAAAACTGTGAAGACAGAGTGCTCAGGATGCGCTCTATAATGCAACTTGTGTGAACCCTTGTCAATAGCTTCGAATATATTGACAATAATAGGAGCAGTGTTTCAAGTATCAGTTCTGACTACTGCCGTTTTCTCCAGCTGCAATTTAGCTTAGTCCGATGAAGTTGCAATAAAATGGGTATGCAGGCGGCCTGGTCTGCATGCCCGGCTGCCCTGCTGCGGGCCTGTGACTGATTTAGGTCGTGGACAAAGTTGGCCGGCACACCCGACCGAGCCCGTAACGGGATCAGCCCTCAATGCTGGCAGCCGCCTAATGGGGGCCGGGGGCCCGCCGGCCGGCAGCGTACCAACTTTGCCGGGCAGCCGTAAAATATTGCCGCAAGTGACAGCCCTAAATTATGTCAAGTAATGGCAAACCGCAGTCAGACTTTGATCAACAATGATGTGACGTTGCATTGGAATTTATCGTCGTTGCGTCATGTAGGCAGTTCGGAAGTTGACTGGCAATGTGCTAGGGACAATTACATGATACATTTGATACAGTATGGAGGACATTTTCTTAGTAGCACGCAGTATATAGCACGCTAACAGTTCACCTATTTGTGAGTGGTGGAAATATAGCATGAAAGATGTTCACATTAATTTTATAGTTAAATGTTTTATTCATGGTCTGACATATGACAGGTAGACACTTATGTTTCGACACCCACGGATTACCTGAAATATATTCGTTTAGCAAATATGACTTTCCATGACAATTTTGGCACGATCTTATCATAACACAAATAACACAATTCAAAAGAATTAGCCACTACTATGCCAATCCATCATTTTCGGAATCCAGTTTCAGAGGTCGTCATGTGACCTTCATACCTCACTTGACATAACCACGATGAGCAAACGTCACCGCCGTGCGTGATAGAGCGTCTGCCAAAGGCCATCGGGTGGGAAGCATTGTGTGTAATACTAATGGAGGTCACCAGATACATGTGCAGATACATGCTCGGCACACGATACATTATATACTCAGGTGACTCGTCGACATACGGTAAAAAAGTCGGTACATTAGGTGGGAAGTTTATTCTTCCGGGTGAGAAGGTAGTGAAGATAGATGAGTAGATGAGAAGCCGAGACTGAAAGAATGGAGCCTTGCAACAGCGGAGAGACTGTGTGTTGGACTAGCGACTGGCTCTTAAAAGGTTGTTGAGAGTTGATTCATCTCAAAATAACACAGGGAGCCAATAGCCATCGCACCGTTCAATTGTCAAGCAGCTGCACAGATGCACACATGCAACTTCGGTTGGCCCCCACACCTTCAAGAGAAAGGTGAAGCCAAGTCCCGGTGTGTTGGTCTGGACTAATGAAGACATTGGGTGGTTCGTCCGGCGGGCACAATCCATTTAATGCGTCCGGCCAGTCCCAAAGTGAGCCTAACAGTCGGGAGCACTCAGCCAAATCAGATCACTTAACCAATCACCAGAAAGACGCCGGCATAGTTTCACCTGAATGATCTAACCTCTCGGTCTTGTCTAGGAAATTTGTCATTTCGGCGGAATTTTCAATGACTCTGATGCTACTTTCACCGAGCCTCTTCATCATATTCGTGCAATAGCACGAGCGATTGGCAGGTGTACTGAATGATTGCAACCACAATAATACCGACCAGGCCCAGGGGCAATGCTGAGAATCTGAGCAGTAGAAGTGTAACAACTTTGACACGTTACGGCCACGGCTTATGGGCTTACTTAGCTTAAAAAGCTTTTAACTTTGCTTCAGGTTCAATCTTTTTAATTCGCCCTAGCTTTCAGAAGGATCAGAGAGTTGACAAAGGATAGGAAGTGCACACAATTTTCACGTCGACGTGAAATACGCAAATCTTCAAGTACCAAAACATATACAAATATGTTGTGGAATCCTCTAATCTACTATGAAATTGAAATTATTTACGTTCTACTTATGCAAAAATATTTTTATATACAGATAAATATTATAAAGCCATTCATCTGATCACCATACAAGGGCCTATAGAACTTTTAAAACCAATCCCGGTATGCCCTGCGCAATCTAAGGACCAGTGTCTTAAAAATGTCTTTGTTTCATAATCATCCCACGCTCCCATCTAGCTGTCAGAGACGCACCACGGTCCCGATCCGTTCCCCACGTGCCAGTGACGGTTATTTTCAGATCAGTGACTTTTCGAGTGTGCAAACTTGGCCGCTGAATACCGGGAGCTCGCAGTAGCAGCAGGGCTCACAGTGTTGTAACATGGTGCCATCCGCGGAGAACGAAGGGTCGCGTCCCGGAGCAACATGTGTTCCCAGCTGTAAAAAACGGGAGTGGCGGCAAGAAGTCTGGCGTAGTTAGACCGTTAACCCCAACACAATACACATGCTCTAACTGAGTCATTTATGTGCTCTCTGAGTTTAAAGAAAATAGTTTACTTTTATCATGGGGTTTTGAACTGGAATAGCAGTTCCGTAGCTTGAGCTGAGTCAAGCACAAATCTGGAGCTTTTACGGCTCAACGATCACTCTAGGCAAAGAATTTCTCGTCCCCAAAAAAGGTGCCTTGATGAGGAATGTGTGCCTTGCAGGGGTCATTTCCCTCTTTTAAAACTGACGACTAGTTCTTCCTATATTAACCCGCGCCCGGCTGGGGGTCCTGGATTTCCACGCCCTGCTGGGGGGGGGGTTTGAACACCCCCCCCCCCTTCTAACTCGGCTCCTGGGCCACGTAGCGATACGCGGAAGGCGGCGTTCGAAAGAACGTCAAAAATAATGAGGAAATCACTTCGGTCAATTTTTTGGTCAGGTCAAAGGTCAGGTCACCAGAGGTCATTGAAGGCAAAATTTCGCCGATTTCCAGGTCGAATGTCAAAAATTTCCAAGAAGCCAACGCATAACTTGGGAACCAATAGAGCTATAGCGCCGCGAAAAAGCGCATTCGATAGCCCTATTAACGCCCTTTCTGATTAATTCCTCAGATTTGACCTAACGTCAACGGTTTTGCCTGCAGGGGGCAAAAAGTGCAAAAATAGCCGATTTTTCGGAAAGTTTTTCTGCAATAACTTTTGACCCAAGCCTTGTACGAGCTTACTTTTACCGGCATCGTGTTCCTCTCGTCAAGACGCATCGAATGAATTATAACTAGACCTTGAAAGGTCAACTTGAAAATTTGACCTCAGGTCAAGGTCATGACCTGACCGGAAAGGGTCATGTTGCATATCAGTCGATCCGTATCGTCGAGCTGAACACATCTAAGGCGTTTTCATCACTCTAGCATGCCTCTATCAAAAGTTATTTGCGAAAAACTGTTAGATACTATTCGTGGCCTAAGAGGGCATAAACAGGGGTCACGGACACCATTTTCATGTTCAGTGTGTCTAAACCACTTGTAATTCAGTGTTTGGGAGTGTTTATAATGTCTTTCGACCAAAAGAGTCCCATTGACTTATAATGGGGAGGTCGCAAAATTGACCTGACCTTAGGTCATCGATATCAAAATTCTGAGATATACATTTTATACATGCTATTGCTCTTAGCAATCTCTGAAAGTTTCAAAGCGATCGGTCACTCGGTGTAGCTATGACAGACATTGAAACTTTTTGTGAGGTGAGGTCACTTTAAGTGACCTGGTGACCTGACCTTGAATGACCTTGGTCTGAAATTTTCACAACATGTGTAGAATTGATGTATGATAAGGTGTACTAAAAAAATGCCCCCCCCCCCCCCACCGCGCGGAAGGTGGCTGGTAGGCCCACCGCCTGCCGGGTTAAAATATAGAAAGTAATATCTTTATAAAAAGGTTTTATTTTCTTTGCTGATCATTTTGAGCATAAAAAGCATAAAACCATGCAAAAAAATATTTCGTGAAAGTGTACTTTTCCCTTTAAATTATACCTTTTACAAGGTTCGTCATGTCAGGAAATGAGTCTGGGTTCTTCCGCCTTCGGTATTGTTCTATGTGCGTAGTCTGCTCGTGTTTATCAATTATATCAAAATGTACAGTTTTCCTGTAATTGATGTGCATGAATAACGTCATAAGTAAGCACATTACTCACCGCACATCAGTGCCCTGTACAGATGTGCGCATGTTTACGATGCAATTTTCAAATATGAACACGTCAAATTGTTCACCTGTGCATATCTATTCAGGCGCCGCCATTCGCCAATGCAAAGCAAACACACTGCTCGTTCCGTGCTGCCCCTGCATTCCTGCAAAACCTTCCAGCGCTGTGTACACAGCGACTCCGCTAAAGCCGGCGACAACACTCCAGTCAACACTTTTCTTACGAAGCGTTACGTGTGAATTGATGCGACTCGATGCGCCTATTTCATGACGACGGTTTGCAGCCGGCGGCAGATTGGCTTGTTTCCGCATCAACGAGTGCGTTCGGCTACGCTCCACCGCCCCTATTGACCAGTTGCGCGTCCAAATCAATGTCTCGAACACGCGACCGCTGAGTGAAGGCCTCTATTCCAGAAATCGGTGTTCGGTCTCCTAAGCTCTGGCGCTTATGTCGTCAAAGTCAAGGTGATACCAGAAATACCACCGCGATAGAATAGCCTCACGCCAATGCCCCAGAAATACCGCCTCGATAGAATAGCCTCACGGCATGGCCGTTAGTATCCGGTTCATACCTAAAGGGCCGGTCACACCAGCAGTGATTGCAGATGGACGAGCAGCGCCGGAGTGTCACACGGAGTCATTTCGGCCGCTGTATGCTGTCTGAACAAGTAATGACTCCAAATAGCACAGTAGAACGGTGTCTTTCCCTGTATGAATCGGTTAGTAGCCGTGCCCCCCGACGAGGAAGTAGCGATGGAGGCACACGTACATGAAAATTTGATGATGGCGTCTGGCACGATTGATATTCTTCGAAAAACTTCAAGGAACCAATCATGATTACCCCTGATCTAATTGGGGTGGGATAGTTTGCACTATTCCTGTATTTGTGAAATGTAGTACCTACAGAAAATCGCACTAAGCATATAAAATGAACCATAGAGAACTGTTTTAAATTCCAAGTGATAAATTTAAACCGTCATTTGTTCCAGTAGTAGTTCATCTTTTCGTTACAATCATATCCTGGTCCGCTCATAAAACCAAGTTAAAATGGTGTGCTTACTTACACGGAAACGTGTGTGCGTGTGCGTGTGCGTATGCGTGCGTCTGTCTCGGTCATTGTGCGTTGGAATACCTAGTGTCTGTATGCAGTTTGCAGGCGGGAGCAAGGCTATGAGATCTCCGAGCAGGGCGGGAGCACGTCGGAATCATATCTATCCAGGGCTATGCGTGTTGGAATAGCCTTTATCCATCTCTAGATGTTCACGATGTAACATCTGCCCAGGGGAGAGATACGGTTGGGAATGGTGCCTGTCCCCACAATGTGCACACTGGACTGATGTCTATCCAGAGAAAGGTGGCACCGTTAACACGTGAGCTTCATCAGCACCTAACGGTCGGATACCGGCCTACAGTGGCACCAAATGGTGGCGGTCGATCGCCAAACTACGGGCCTGGAAGCGTCCGAGCGAGGTCGCCCGACCGCCAGCCCAGTCTGCCATCGGAAATGTGTCACGGCGAAATCACTCGTCTAGGTTTTTTTCGGGAGCAGAGACGTGGACTCCTGCTGCAAGTTACGGCAGAGTTAAAAAGGCACAGTCTTAGTACAGCTTTTACTGAGGGTCACTGATGAGCCGTATCATGATTACTGCTCCAGAATCAATGCCAGATTTCATCATTCGTCAAGTCTACAACTGTAAACATCCACCAACATCAACTGCAATATCTTTTGTTATACCAATGTCCAATATCCATGAACTAGATTGCCCCTTGGCATTAATTATTCCACAGTCAATGCTCGCCACCAAGAAAAACTAATGCTTTCCTGCTCGAACTTCGTAAATGTCAATATCCCTGAGTGTTATTTTTCCACGATGGAAAAAGTCTCAAAATAATTCATAGAAATCGATTGAAGTAACCACAAATGAATCATATAACTGAACATCTGCACAAGTCACCATAGTTGGGGACAAGGTAGGTCGTTAGCCCACACAGCAACACTTACTTCCCACCACCATAAATAGCTGCACTATCGTATATGACCATTCGCCATCGTTCGGCATCCGACCACCATATCCATATTCACAGTACTGGAGACCCGGAATCGTCCGCATTTCTGGGACCCGGCCTTGGTGACACGCTGTGCCCCGAGGCGCTGCCGGTCACGCTCGTAAGGTCACTGTCGTCGTCCGCGACGCCCGACCATCGCCCATGCCCCGACGCGCGAACGGCTGCAATTTGCTCAGCAGTTGGGCGGCACGACGGGCGACAGGCAAGCCTCCGCGTCTGCCTGCTGAGAACCAGAAGTCATTAAAGCGACGCCGGATCGATGGCGAGGCAAGCACTAGAAATAATTCATCGGTGTCCCGGCTGTCGGTATCAGATTTCGGGCAGGACTAGACGACCCGGGGCATGCTGGCAGATTGCTAGGCGTTTGCTGATGGGTAGGCGGGTATAGCTTAAGGACTTTTGACTGACATTGGGTAGATATTACCGTGCCGCAGTCTATGATTCCTCAGTTGTCACCATTTTTACCACCCGAGACAGTACCGTAGCCGGCGAACGGTCCGTGACGTTTGCCTACCTCCCCTTCTGCCTCGATCACTTTCTGGATGAAGTTTAAACTGGCTCGTTTTTAGGTTGTAGAAACAACAGCGAGCATATGTGTGCGTGGCCGTGCGCCTACATGTGACGTTAACTTACAACCGACCGGCCATGCGATCTGCGGCTGCCATCGCCGGATTCTGCGATCCGTCAGATCTACATCGGCTGCTCGCTCCATCACAGGCTCAGGTGGTACTGATGGCTCACGTTGTGCCCTGCTCTAGCGTCAGGTCAGGTCGGTCCTCGGTGAGACGACCCGCGGTAATGGGTCACGACAGCACACTGCCACACCTCATGTGATTTTCCCGAGACCTGGAAACACTCTCTGGTGTATCCTATTTTCAAATCCGGCGATCCCTCTATTATTTCCAACTACCGCCCCATTTCCTTAGTCCCCACCATGGCCAAGATTGTGGAGCGTGTGGTGCAGCGTCAGCTGTTTACTTACATGTCTCACAATCATCTCCTATCCTCATCCCAACATGGCTTCCGTCCTCAACATTCCACAGAAACCGCTCTGCTGTCCGTCACAAACCGCATCTTTGCGAACATGGACCGAGGTCACGTCTCCCTTTTGTGCCTTTTGGACCTCAGTAAATGTTTTGACGTGATTCCTCATTCCCAACTCCTAACCAAGCTCCAGCTCTACAACATCGATCCTTCTTGGTTTTCCGCATACCTTTCCGGTCATACTCAGTCAGTCTCCATTTGTACTTCCTCCGGCAGCAGAGTGGCTTCTAAACCTCTTCCTAACACCATGGGAGTTTTCCAGGGCTCTGTCCTTGGTCCTCTGTTGTTCACAATATTCGCCAACGACCTCAGCCTGCACGCGCCGGACGCCCATGTGATCCAGTACGCTGACGATACCCAAATCCTTATGTCCGACTTGAAACAAAACATCCCACTCCTCATCCAGCGCATGGAAAACACCCTGGCCTCCCTTTCAACGTGGTTCCATGCACACGGCCTTAAGCTCAACACCTCCAAAACCGAACTCCTTCTCCTTGGAACCAAGCAAAACACCCGCAACCTCGCCCCTGTCAGCGTACGGATCGGTGGGGAGACCGTTCGGGAGAGTCACACAGTGAGGAACCTGGGTGTGATTTTTGACCGGCACCTCACCTGGGATGCACATGTGAGTGACATCATTCGCAGGTGCACTGGCCTCCTGATCGGTCTCCGTCACCTGAGGCATTTCCTCCCGCAGCCGGCACTTCTAGCTGTTGTTCAGGGGCTGATCATCTCGCGCCTCAGGTACTGCGTGGCTGTGTACGGCAACGGGTCGGCCGCGAACGATACGAGACTTTTAAAAGTTCTTAACTTCGCGACTCGTGTCGTCACCGGTTTGAGAAAGTATGACCACATTTCTCGCGCCCGTAATGACCTGCAGCTGCTCTCGCCGCGACAGATGTTTGAGCTGAGGACTTTGACAACAGCCTACAATGTGCGTGCCAGTGGTGAGCCTGCCGAACTCGCCTCTCTGTTCACGACCTTTTCTGAAGCACGAACCTGTGAGCGTGTGACACGATCGGATTCACGCCTACGACCCCCTGCCACGCGCACAGTGACCGGCCAACGCTCGTTTGGTTACCGAGCAGTGTCGCTGCTGAACCGGTTGCCGGTGGGGGCCATGGAGCTAGACTCGCGGGGCTTCAAGCGCGCTGCTAAGGCACTTGTTCTGTCGTAGCTTTTATGTGTACATGTGAGCGTGCAGGTATGACTGTGATGCTATCTGTGATTTTTTGACAAGTTTCCTACCCATGTTTTAACTTTGTAACAACTGACACAGAATAGCCACGTCTGCACTGTGGAGTGTCTGCGGAAGTCGTAAATAAATAAATAAATAAACTGCCGCGTATATACCTACGTCAACAGATGCTGTCTCACGGCGATCCCAAAGGCCTCACAGCGACTCCAGAGGCGTTTCTTTTTGCCGTTTATGTACTGGAAGTCCCAGGGTGGCCGAATGCTTACAGCCAAGCCATTTGGGACACTCTAAGGCCCCACAGTGTAATCTATGTATATAACGACAAGCAAGGGCTTGTATTGAACAATGGAAAGTAAAGCTTGAATGTATTGAAATCACTTATGTTACATGACACCGAGTCAATGATTTAGGTGAAGTCCTGGAAAGTCTTCCGCCTTGTCTTTCATTGTTTGGAACTCTGTAAACACAACCAAATCTGTGGCAGCTGTTTGTGAAATTGGCTCCTGCAGGCGTGTTCAGTTCCGCGGGCGTCACATCGATAAACACGATCATCAGTCAGCTGTCGGAGACGCTTAAATTATGTTCAATTCGGGGCTCTGTTCGACCACACGGCTGACTTCCCAAGTGATCAAGCTAAATCCTTCCAGCTGTTGCGATTAATCGGAGGATTTGTGTCCAACACAGTTGAACGCCTTTCAAATTGCCATTTATTTTTCATAATTTCATAAACTGAAAAGCAGGTAAAAATTGATGAGGACAACTTGATTATGCATAAAACATTTCTAAGAGATGTATTTTAGTTTATGCTTATTCCAAGCCGGCGTTAGGGTAAGCAGCTTTATTCGAGAAGAAAGACAAAGCCTGATAACAAGCGAATGTCTTTCCTCTGAATGGACGAAATATGAATTTAAAAAACGGACCTTAAATGCAGCAAAAAGTAGTTTTTTATTTATGACCGCCACGAAGAACATTCAATATTCATAGTTCATACCTGTCCAATGTTGACACCGCAAACACTATGAATTGTGGTTATCAGAATTTATATTGCAGGCCAGTGGGCTCAAAGTTTGTTTGAGTCCAATATTGCTCAGTTGACAGGAAAGTCTGCATGGGCGCCAAATGAGGAATTGCGTTTGATAAAACGCCACGACAAAAACATATATAGCTTACGCTATATGCTTATTTGGTATGTTTTTAACGGGTAGGTATATGGTGTTACATGCATGCTATGCATAATAAACGTGTACAGAGGAATGTTACATACAACATTTAAGTGGTTTTACGTTTACTGTACGTATGGTGCAGTGTACACCGCTCATTGTAGCTATTTGTGCCGTGGATAAATTGTTCAGTTATGTCCTTTAGCACAATAAAGTGTTCGAAATAGTTAAACATAATACGATTTATAAATATCATCAAAGGCTTGTTTGACACATCGCAATCCTCATTGGCCTGTAACCAGCTTACGGCAAATAATTAACGAGGGCTGTACGACAACAGCTCGCATTGCGTGACTGACTCTGGATTACCTCAAATTGCATTACAATGGAGCATGGACCTGTGGATTTAGCTCACTCCAGGGCCTCGCTTCATAAAGCAAGTCCGTAACTTACGCCAATTTTTGGGCTTGTACTGCAAGCGCATGTGAAGCGATACATTTGTTTTACCTTCTCCCTTCTGTTCTAGCTTGCAAGATAAATACATTCAACGATTCAAACTATCGTCATTGCTTCACATGCACTTGCAATACAAGACCAAAAACCGGCGTAAGTTACGGACTCGCTTTATGAAACGAGGCCCAGGCTGCGTCACTACGAATAAAGGCAGGACGTTAAAAGCAGCATCTACATAGGGATGTTTTTTGTTCGATCAGTAATTGGAACATTTTAGTCCAAGAAAACAAAATACATAGACTTAGTTATGAGGTGTGAAGTGCCAGGCTGAGTTTCAAAGCATAATCATCGGACGAGCCCTTGAGATCAAGCCGGAATCAACCTTTGCTCACTGATTATTTCTTTTCATACAAATGCAACAGTTAACACAAATATAACGAGAGATTTCAGGTCATCCTAAGTTCGGTTCGGTCTTATCGCTTTGAACTCTGGAGGGTAGGGTGTACCGCTTAACACGCGTGTCCTGCGGGTCAGTCTACCATTGCAGGTGTGCTATGAGCGGGCGGCCATCTTTGGCCAGTCTGCCGGTTTGGCCGCGCTAACGAAAAGAAAGATTCGGCATTGTCAGCCGGATGCCGATTAATTACATGCATTATGAATAAGAGTTTGATATTTGGTATGTTAGCTCGCAAGCCTACTTTCCTATTGTATATTTTTAATTTTGGTTTCATAAATCATTCCATCACATAATTGTAGTAAGTTATCTGCAGGTGGCGTGAGGACGGTCATTTCCTTATTTTCCATTGTTAATTTTTGTTGGTTTTATTGTTTTAAGTCGTGATTCGACTGATTTTTGGCTTTCTCACACATGAAAATGAACTTCTTAGAATAACAATTGGGCGATATTCTGAGCAGCAACACATTTTAGTAGAATTTCTCAAAACAGATGAATAGCAAGAGACGCGTCGAAGTTCCACCAGCATTTTCGGTCAGCAGCAGCGTTCCTCGGCCGCCGCATTATCAATGCCGAATACACCATGCAAATTGGCACAGTCGCAACGTCGACTCTGCGGCACATATCCATGAATACACATGACCAAACGCGGGAAGGTGCATCCCTGTAACGTCGTTTGCTACACCACTGATTGAGCATACACTATGCATGCTGATGAGCAGGCCTCTAAGACACTCTCAGAGTCGCGTAATGGACACTACCGCATGATAAACAAGCCCGCTTTAATGAGCCAACCGTTAGTGCTGCGCTTTAGTTCATTATGACGTCATCACTAATGTGCAATACCCTGCAAAGTAGCCCGTTTGTTGGGTCAGTATGAGGCGAAAATCGCTGGCCAGAGTAGTTAGATCGCGAGTCAGCTGGGCGGCAGGGGCGGGGTTCCATACGCAGGTCAGCCGCCGTTCTATATCACTGCCTGTTATCAGCAAGTTGCCATTGCATTTATGACGTCAACGCAGTCCGTAACGACTTGTTTTGGTTCGGCGGCCCGCTGTGGACGGTATTCACCACCGGAGTAAGGTAACATGTCACCACAAAGAAGGCGATTGGTTTGGTCTGAAGTAGAAATATTGTCCATAATAATAACATCTTGTGATAAGAATATACCAATGCATGCATCGCTTCACGGAAATCCATAAAAAGACGAGCTCTTTGTTTCCATCGATTATTGAACTGTAGCGCTAACAGTTTAGTTCATTGACAGAACTATCAAAATAATTGTAGAAATACATAGTAGCCGTTTTCACGACGGCCATCTAGTACATACACATTTGGTGCACATCTGGTGCAGACAGGTGCAGATTTGGTCAAATCAGGTTCAGTGTGTCCCTTAGCAGCTATCAGCTAGGGTTGCACTAATTGCTTATATGCCTGCTTTGTCATATTATAATTAGAGAGTGTCATCGATTAAAACACTGAAATAAATTCATAAAATGAAGATATTTGCTGTAAAAGAAATTAGGTGCAGATTTGGTCAAATCAGGTTCAATCAGGTGCACTCGCCAGATAGCCCGTCGTGAAAACGGCTAGTGTGTACTCTGAAAATAATTGTACATAGGCATGCGGATCCTTTATGTATCAGAACAAACTCCGCTTCAGCCAGGTAACAAGCAAACCCTTGCCAATTCAGCACTGGTTGTTGAGTGTTGAAGGACCAATCCAGCCCAGACTACTCTAGGACCGGCGCAGTCACAGCCACCACACAGAAGCAAACTATTCCTCGCCAACGGCCTGTGTGGTATTTTCAGTTGCGGACCGGGTGGCCTGGAGGGGGAGGAAGGGGGGCTGATCCATCAGCAGCAATCAGCTACCAGCGCACTGGATCGCTGAGGCTATCAATTACCATGCATAGCGGGCAGGGCGCTCAGTGACTACTGGGACGGGCGGCGGAATGCCGACGCCCACGGTCTGTCTGATAGTCTGGCAGTCTGGCAGTCTACTTGACTGTCTGCCAGTCTGCTGGTCTGTCGGTATGTCTGTCTGTCGGTCTGTTCGTGTTTGTCTGTCGGACTATTCTCCTGTCTGTCTGTCTGTCTGTCTGTTGTTCTGTCGGTCCGTAGTTCTGCCGAACTGTCGGTCTGTCGGAGTCTGCCTAAATCAATGTTTTCTTTTTAGTCTCAGGAAGATAACACTACCTCAAAGCTGGTCTGAGAGCCAGCCTCGGATGTTTACTAACTCGTATGACCATTAATGGAAAAGAGAAAAGACCCATTGTTTGGCACCGTTAAGGTTAGCGCCATTGTCGCACTACAAGAATGTCTTAGTTTTCCTTGAAGTAGCTTGATGGTGCTCTTTGCAAACTTCAGCAGAGCCCCTCACATCTCAAATTCATCCAAGCACGCTCAGACGAGCGTCAACTTACTTTCCACTTTAGAAAACAGACGAGAGGTTCCCGTTGTATCCCTCGCATTTAGCAAGAATAGCGCTACAGCAAAGCACTTTGAACAAGAACGGAGATAAACGTTGACAGTTTACTTGTAAATAATTATGAGTAGACTGTTTTCACCATATCTACAGCAGAACTCATCTTGCAAATAGTTACTTGAAAAGTTATTTTAACTTATCTTGAAAACTGACAGCAGATGTGACAATAAATGACTGCCGAATGCCGAGATGGGTGTCCAAAAAGGTCAACAGAAAATGTTGTGAGTGATAGCATAGCCCTACAAGTTTACACTGACATGGTATATGTCGCTGGCCCGGCTGGCTCAGGCTGATGGTCGCCGGTCTGAAGCCGTGTCTAACAGCGATCCTTGCTTATGGTTATGCCGGCTATCACTGGCCACCGGAGAGGCTACCACTGCTTCTTCCGAAGTAGGTATGGCTGATATAACTGGTCTTGGTATGGCTGACGCCGTGCCGGTCGGGGACCAACAATAAATCCGAGACCACCCGAGACCTCCAGTCACCCGGTCCAACTGAGGTGGGTCGCCGGGTACTCTGCAGCCCAATAGCTGCCACAGCTCAGGCTGTCGCGGCGGCACGCGACGTGTCATGGCGACACCAGTTCGGCTGCTCGACTGTTCCCGGATGGGGTCAGCGTGCAGCGATTAACAGCTTGCAGCCCTCTCGGACAAGCGCCGGCGCTGCAGCGAGCGCTCCCCGCGAACCTGGCTGCCTTCTGAAACTGGAATGAGGTTTACCGAGCCGGTGTCCCCTGAGTGTCGTGTCGGCAGAATGCCCTGAGTGCCCGACACGCATCTATGGTCCTCGGTGAGTGCCGCTAGCGCTGCCGACGACAGCCTGCGGCTTTAGAGGCCAGCGGGAAAATAATGAAACCTGTACCAGAAACACTAGACGCAATATCATTATAGATTTAGCGTACATTTCCGAAATCTGCAGATGGGATCAATTGTGAAGATTGACTTGCATGCAGCTCCACGGTTCACTGATCGGGATCTAGGCAAACACAGGTATATGCTTAACACGTAGCCGTTTGTATTCAAACTATCCAAGTAGTTGAATCTAGATAAGTGTTCAACAAAATGCTTAAAAAACAGTCATGAGTTGACCTTGCCAGTATTTTCAATTCGGGCTGCACCAATTATGTGAAAGAAACAGTACTTTGAGTTAAACGTGTATGTCTGGAGCGAAAAAGTTCAATGAAGTGCAAGAATTCAATTGTTGATAATTAAAAAACACTGCGTGTAATTGGGTTATTTCTCTGCTACTAAATAAACTTCGCATGAACCATGTCAGACATGTAGCAGCGCATATCCCGCTCACTAACACCTTGATGGCGCCTTGACCCATAATTCGGCCTCAGGGCACCACTTTGACCATACTCGGGGCACCGCTGACCCTCGCGTGACTGTGCGAGGCGGCGCGGTGGGCGGCGCGGCTAGTACGCTGTTTATGCCGCTTCTGGTCGTGTCACTCCGTTGACTGACTGGCTGTGAATATGCAGTGGATCGACCGGTGAGGTGCGTCCTGTCACTGAAACCGGCTTGACTGTTGAACGAACCTACTGTTGGGACACGGGTCAGTATTCAGCACATCGAGGGCCAGCCCTTACTACCGAATGCATGACAAACAGAACCGGTCACTGCACTGTTGAAATATGTAATTATTGTAATTACATGACCCAGTACGCAAGCGTGTCAACACGAATCATGCAGCTTGCAATTTCATACTAGCAGACGTTACAAGACAAATAGAGTGGAGAGAGAGAGAGAGAGAGAGAGAGAGAGAGAGAGAGAGAGAGAGAGAGAGAGAGAGGAGAGAGGAGAGAGAGGAGAGATAGCAATTTGTTATTCTGCTCAATGAATGTGATGTTATTTAAGCATGAAATTGCGTTTAAGTGATGCTTAATCTTTTATTTAAAAAGAAAAGATTTCCACCGTACTGTAGCATGTCATACGTGATAGTAAAAGCCTAGCGTCCAAGGAATATTTGGAGCATACCAAGTCACAAAATAGCTACAGTGCATGAAACATTATTTATAGCGAAAAATAAAAATATGCAAGTATACCTATGCCAGCCCTAGTGCAGTTTGTTGAAACTGTATTGTGCAAAACTGGCTCACGTTATCATGTATTTACGATGCCTAGTTAGTAAAGAGGTAAAACCGAGCTACTCGTGCCTCACAATGTATCACTAATGACTGCAATCTGTGCCGTGTGGATAGATCAGCTCGCAAAGTTTGTCCATTCATCAACACTCGAATGCGTGATTTGTTGCGTCGCCACGTTCCAAAGGGCGGCCATTACTCAGTGGGGCTATGGTGACATGCACCCGGGTGGCGCCCATTCCAATGGTCCGGCTACCTTAGTCAGAAATGTCGGCTTTATTGTGCGCCGGCCACTGAGCCGGTCTCCGCGGCGGGCATATAGTGAGCCTGGTTCCATTACTCGCCGGTGGCCGGCTGTAAAACTGTCGCTACTAGCACGGCCCAGTGGCATCAATGTACGGGTCTCGTCGACGCATCGATCGGGCGGCACCCGCACCTGCCGCCGCCCAGTGGGGCACTCGCCCCCCCCCCCCGTACACCCCCCTCCAAGGCCGTTACGGCCGCCCATCCCGTACATCGTGTCCGTCTGTCACATCTGAAGTGTCGCGTCCGGTCGTCATCGAGTCGATCTGTCGCACAAAAGGCCTCGATTTCCGAGTGGGCCAGAGCATCAGATGCTTTGGCCGCGCTGAATTCAGCCGTCACAATCGTCACACTCAGCCAAATCACGTCCAAATCACATCCTGCAGTATACGACGCTCCGTCAACTGCAGGCCAGAGACGCCTCGCAGAGCACAAGACGGCACAGGAGAAAACACGCCGTCCGCCCGTGCCAGAGGCCGCTCTTCTAAAGGCCGCCACTCGATGAATAAAGTTAGCATCGATGCCAGTTGTGATTTATATTGGGCTTCGTTTCGGCTCTGGGCCAGCCGGGTACCGGAACGGACGACCATAAACTCTCCGGGTTTGATAACGGTCGCTGCGGAGTGGCAGGGCCCGGCGGGACGGCTGCTGCGCTCACAGGCCACGGTCATGGGAAGAGTTATTGGTATTCCAGGCATCCTCCCGGTCCAACTGGCACAAACGAGCCTTGACAACATGCCCGAGCGGTGAGCACTTTCGCTTCTCCGCCAGAGCAGACTCGAAACGTTTCAGGCCGGTGGAGCCGAATTCAGGCCAAGTTGCGTGCTTTGATTTGACGTCTCCGGCTCCAGCTGATTTGGGGGCGATTTAAGATGCTCTTTCTCGTTCCGTGCCGGAGGGAACTTCTGAAATCGGAGTCGACAGCGCATATCAGACGCCGGGTGAAACTTGGCACGTCTTTGATAAGTTAAGCTGTATGATAAATGGATTGCAGGAGTAGTTAAAATGAAAATCCATTTCACGTTGACAAATATAGCTGTCAGGTCTCTGAAACTTGTGTTTATGGCAAGTCCACATTGTTGTGCCTTCAATTCCAGGGTTTCTGAGGAAATATACTATGCAACAGCCACTCTTGAGTCAACAAAACACAAAATGGTCGCTATTAATTGCTTTTTAATAATTCCATTTGATCTTTTCTTGAGCATCTAGAATGGATTCCACCCTTGAAAGGTATTATTCCCTTAGAGCGACATTATCATGTACCCGTATAGGCATAAGAGCTCGCCCGGCTTTAGTGGATGGAATTATAGTTCAAAACACTTAACCGTTGCCACATTTTCGAAACGACAATGCCAACGTTCGAAAGAGACAGACATGCGTAATGGAATCCAATACATACGATACCGTGATCCAAACAAGATTGATCGAAGAGTTATATCCGAAAAGTTATATCGAAAAGTTTATTCTACAGAAATACTTTTTTAATATTCCACTTCTTCATAAAAAAAATCATTTAAATTTGCTGATAAAGATCACCGTACTTCAAGCTCTTCGTTTATTCGAGAAGCTCTCGGAAGCTATACTGCTTCCTTCGTCAACTTGTTAAAAACTAAAATACAGTGAGATACACAATCTGAGTCGTTTTGCTTCAAAGTTCGAACACATAAATGAGGCATACCATACACAATATATCACAGAAATCACTTTAACACAAATTCAAAAATGCGTCTCGTTTCGTCGCTTTGTTCGCACTAACAATTCCGCATCATTATTCAAAATACATTTACAGCACACGGTAGATGATGTTCACAGGCACACCTGGTTTTGTGTTGAGAAGTGTTTGCGTTTGTTTTTGCTATATCAAAATGCCCTCTTTGATTTTTCGCTTCTTACAGTTAGCCTCATACGCCAGAATTTTGACCCCCACCCCACTGAATGTCATGCCCCGACTCCAAAACATGCTTTAATTAGGATCCCTGAGTGGTTCGCGTCGCCGTTTCTGCAATGGCTCTTTTGTGCTCCCTCTCTCGTGCTTTTAAACTTCTACCGGTTTCTCCTATATACGAGGGGCGTTCAAAAAGTTCTCGGCCCGACCATGAAGGAGCAGAGATACGATGTCGACTTATTAGACCAAAAATGTTCATTTAGTCAAATAACCAGCGTTAAGACAAAAATCTTTCGCGCAGCGCTTCGCGAGAGGCCCCTGGGTCTCCATAGCCAAATGGGTTTTGGACGCATCTGGCACGTCCAAGACGGCTGCTTTTGTCTCCTTGCTGTCAGCGAAGTTGCCACTGCTAAGCAATTTCCTTATGTTGGGGAAGAGGTGGCAACCTGAGGGTGCAAGATACGGAGAAAAAAGTGGCTGTGACAACAACTCGAAGCCACAGCTCACTGCTTCGCTGATCGTCACCCTGCTCATGTGTGCTGGTGCGTGGCCCTGGATCAGGAGCACACTTTTAGTCAGCTTCCCTAGTCTCTCCTTGATATCTGCTGCTCGCTACTGTTATCGAAGGGAGGTGTGGCATTCATCATTAATTGTGCGCCCCTGTTTTAGAAAGTTGACGAGCAGAGCCCCGCCATCATCCAAAAATGCAACCACTGTCACCTTGCCGTCTGACTTAAACACGTCGCACACATTTGGTGGCCTTTACTCAGTGTGCTTCCACTTGTGCAACTCGGTCACGCCCTGAGGGTCAATGTGTGACACCCACAATCTCTCCACGGTAACAAGTAGTTCAATGAACTCTTTTGGATCTTCGAAATAGGGGTCAAAATTTTCGCGTTACGCCTCCTTTCAAGTTTGCCTTCCCTCTGGAGTCAGCAAACGGGGGATGCATCTTGCAGAGATCTTAAACATATTAATACGCTGTCGAAGAATGGCTTTGAGGAACCTGATAGACAACTCCGCTTCTGCTGCGTTTTTTCAGACCATAACATTTGTCATTTTTCACAAAGAAGTGCTTATTTTTCATATTTTCTTGAGTCAATGCTGTTGATGGCTGGCCACTGCGGGGGTGACCAATGACCATTAATGATCTGTTGACCAAAATTGAACAGAGATGCCCACTTTTTGACGCTACTGTAAGAAAGACAAACCTCAACATGTGTTGGCACTAGCTTTTCGTGAATAACGTTTGGTGCATTTTTCTGCAATACATGAACCAAATCACTGTTCTCTTCTGGGCGTCGCCCATTCTGACCGGGAATAGCAAACTATGCTACGAATAATTAGCAGCCTGAACCAATCACAGGACAGATTGGTTAACCCTCGCACGACCAGGCCATTTCCACGAACGACCAGGGGGGGGTGTTACGACCCCCCCCCCCTGGCGTTTCGAAACGGAAGGTCGTAGAGCTTAGCGAAAAAAACCAACGGATTGCTCTTAACGAGATCTCGCGATTGGTGGTATATTTTTTGGTCCTAGGTCAACATTTGACCTACTTTTGACCGGTCAAAGGTCAAATTTTCGGAAAAATAGACTTTTTTCAACTTTCGGCGGCGATTGCGGCTAAACGGTGGGAGATATCGACTTGAAACCTTCACTATCGTGTTCCTTGATCAATTCTCTATCGTTTGGTATGTATTTCGTTTCCTTAGCTCTAAAAATGGCGCGTTGGGAGCGCCGGAAGTTGCAAAGGTCACAGTCGGCGGCAGAAATTCGAAAAATCAAAATTTAAATTTTTGAAATCTGATTGTATTTTTGGATTTGGGAGGTCCATTTGCTCCCTATAGAAGCTAATATTGCTGCATATTCCCATTGAGGTGACAAGAATTAGCAAAATAGTGGTTCGGGCGCTTTTCAAAAATAGTACCGGACGCTGTTCCTCTTGTGACGTCATAGCTCCGTGACCTGACCTGACCCGGTCAAATTTCTTATACCATATGATAGCCAATACTTGCCCCAACATGCATGGGAAGTTTCATCACGATCCATCAACCGATGTCCGTACCACCGGCAGGAAACCTCGGGCGTTGGCACTCAGTTTGTGAAAATCCGGCCGGAGGCTGTACCTCTTATGACGTCATAACTCCGTGACCTGACATGACCCGATCAATTTTTTTCGGCAAAAGATGCGCAAAGGTTGCCCCAGAGGCTATTGAAAATTTCAGCCCGCTACGACAAGCCGTTTAGCGTGCACTTCGAAAAAACCTCAGGGGGGGTTGATACAACCCCCCCCCCCCCCCCCCTAGGCGTTCTAGGGTTAATGGCTACGTAAGTGGACATCCCAATAACACATCATTGAACACACCGCGTTGCAGACCGAAATTCCAACTCCTTCATGGTTGGGCCGAGAACTTTTTGAACGCCCCTCGTACCTATACTTTCTTGCATGAGCACTCGTATTGATATACCAGTCCGGTATTTTCTTTCATTTCCCTCCTATTCCTTGGGTTTTACTAGCATATGTCTTAAATTCTTGCCCGGCTTGTTCACTACTTTTGCATGTGGAGTTAAAATCCTTGTCACTCTCTCTGTCACTCCCTTCACATACGGCAGAACTACCAGTGGCTTTTGCTCACCCTCTTGCCTATCCCTTCTGTGACTATCCGTAAACTGCATTTTTCTAAGTGTCTTTTTTATAAATTGACTTGGGTAGTTGTTCGCTTTCAAGGCTTTTTTACATGATTCATCTCAGTCGATTTCCCTGCGTCATCCGATCAGAGATGACGCCTCCCCCGCCTCCCCCGCCGCACCAGAGACCTAATGACAGATTCCCTATGTTGTGAGCTGTGGTGCAAATGAAAATCTAACTACTTATCCGTGTGCTGAACAATATACATTTTCAAGTATATAATTTAAATTTGCATGACTTGAAAATCATCTAGTGTCAAATAAAACAACTGTATTGACAACTAATCAGAATTTAGGCTAAAACTGTTCTGAACATATTTGTTTGCGCTGGTGATCCGGGCGCATTAATTGTAAATTCGAAAAGTTTCTGTATTAATATGTCTATAGGCTGGTGGATAGCTACAAAGATGGCTGCTCCAGCGCTGTTGGCTTTGCGCTATACGTATGTTTTGATTATCCTTGCAAGACATGTATGCACGCATCTGGTCGTGTATGGTCAAACTCAAAACTAGCCGCTAGTTTTACGAAGCAGGCAACATTTCGTAGGTCACAGCCATCTATCAAGTGCAATGTTACCCTTAACCAATGTTTGGCGCATGGACAGCGGATATCCATTTTTGTATGTGTTGTGTAATCACACCCTGCTAAAGGCCACTGGCACCAAAATAGAGGCCGTTTGCATACATGGCTCACACAATAGGCCAGCGGGAAGACGACCATGCAAACAATGTGTGACGCGGCTGGAGCCTCTTCTGTGCTGGCCAAAATGGCCCATTATTGCTCTAAAGGTCGCGCGGCCGGCGCCGAGGTGGCGTCAGGTCGCGGCGGCGGCCGGACCGAACAGGTACTATCGACCCCGACAGCGGCGTCCGCCGTTCGTGCGTGCTCAGAGACACGCGGCACGTGCCGGCACTGCTTTCCGGCGCCCCACCCCGTGCCACGGGGCGAAGACACGTGCGGAACGTCCGGCTTCAATGGACACGGACGTCCCTTTAAAACGTGCATGGTGCGCCGGGGCAAAAAGGCCACTGAAGTTGGGTAATTTCGTGTAATAGTTCACAAAGTTTAGTCCGCAGGGTGCGACGGGGCACGGAAATCTGGCGACCGGCTCATCAAAGAGCAAGGATCTACCGGACGACTTTCCTGCCAGATCCTCCCCAGTGGGGAGCTAGCAATTTCCGTCCAGCGGCTCAGACTTGTGGTGTCTCATCAATTATTAATTTAAGCGACAAACACCAGTATGTCTGCCTGTCATAAATGACAGTCACCGTCGACGCACAACAACCAACGTTTTATTACTGTACGCTTATCGCACTTGCAAGCGGTAAGTCACTTTATTTGGCCGAGGATTACCACAGGGGACCCTTAGCAAAACATCGTATAGGGCGGTGACATAACGGTATCAGTCAGCCTTATGCCGGTGCGCCTTTGTCTAGCCGTTCTAAGGGCCGGACGAACGCCTTCAGGTGGCCAGTGGCAGAGTCGGTCGTTCTGCAGTAGCGTCTGGTTCGAGTGTCGTTCGTTCTGCAGTAGTGTCTGGTTTGAGTGTCGCTTGTCCTGTAGTAGCGTCTAGTTCGAGTGACGGTCGTTCTGTAGTCGTCTGGTTCGAGTGTCGCTCGTCCTTTAGCAGCGTCTGGTTCGAGTGACGTCGTCCTAAAGTAGTGTCTGGTTCGAGTGACGGTCGTCCTGTAGAAGTGCCTGGTTCGAGTGACGGTCGTTCTGTTGTAGTGTCTAGTTCGAGTGACGGTCGTTCTGTAGTAGTGCCTGGTTCGAGTGACGGTCATCCTGTAGTAGTGTCTGGTTCGAGTGTCGCTCGTTCTGTAGTAGTGCCTGGTTCGAGTGACGGTCGTCCTGTAGTAGTGCCTGGTTCGAGTGTCGCTCGTCCTGTAGTAGTGTCTGACTCGAATGACGGTCGTTCTGTTGTAGTGTCTAGTTCGAGTGACGGTCGTCCTGTAGTAGTGTCTGGTTCGAGTGACGGTCGTTCTGTAGTAGTGTCTGGTTCGAGTGACGGTCGTCCTGTAGAAGTGCCTGGTTCGAGTGACGGTCGTTCTGTTGCAGTATCTCGTTTGAATGACGCTCGTCCTGTAGTAGTGTCTAGTTCGAGTGTCGCTCGTCCTGTAGTAGTGTCTGCTTCGAGTGACGGTCGTCCGGTAGTAGTGCCTGGTTCGAGTGACGGTCGCTCTGTAGTAGTGCCTGGTTCGAGTGACGGTCGTTCTGTAGTACCGTCTGGTTCAAGTGTCGCTCGTCCTGTAGTAGTGTCTGACTCGAATGACGGTCGCTCTGTAGTACCGTCGGGTTCGAGTGTCGCTCGTCCTGTAGTAGTGTCTGACTCGAATGACGGTCGTTCTGTTGTAGTGTCTAGTTCGAGTGACGGTCGTTCTGCAATAGTGCCTGGTTAGTGACGATCGTTCTGTAGTAGTGCCTGGTTCGAGTGACGGTCGTTCTGTAGTAGTGTCTAGTTCGAGTGTCGCTCGTCCTGTAGTACCGTCTGGTTCGAGTGACGTCGTCCTAAAGAAATGTCTGGTTCGAGTGACGGTCGTCCTCCTGTAGTAGTGTTTGGTTCTAGTGACGGTAGTCCTGTAGTAGTGTTTGGTGCGAGTGACAGTCGTTCTGTAGTAGTGTTTGCCGTTTGGTTCTATAGTGACGGTCGTCCTGTAGTAGTGCCTGGTTCGAGTGACGGTCGTTCTGTAGCAGTGTTTGGTTCGAGTGTCGCTCGTTCTGTAGTACCGTCTGGTTCGAGTGACGTCGTCCTAAAGAAATGTCTGGTTCGAGTGACGGTCGTCCTCCTGTAGTAGTGTTTGGTTCTAGTGACGGTAGTCCTGTAGTAGTGTTTGGTGCGAGTGACAGTCGTTCTGTAGTAGTGTTTGCCGTTTGGTTCTATAGTGTCGCTCGTCCTGTAGTAGTGTCTGACTCGAGTGACGGTCGTTCTGTAGTACCGTCTGGTTCGAGTGACGTCGTCCTAAAGAAATGTCTGGTTCGAGTGACGGTCGTCCTCCTGTAGTAGTGTCTAGTTCGAGTGTCGCTCGTCCTGTAGTAGTGTCTATAGTCCCGGTGACGGTCGTTCTGTAGAAGTGTCTGCTACGAGTGACGGTCGTTCTGTAGTAGTGTCTAGTTCGAGTGACGGTCGTTCTGTAGTAGTGTCTAGTTCGAGTGACGGTCGTCCTATAGTAGTGCCTGGTTCGAGTGACGGTCGTTCTGTAGTAGTGTCTGACTCGAATGACGGTCGTCCTGCAGTAGTGTCTGGTTCGAGTGTCGCTCGTCCTTTAGTAGCGTCTGGTTCGAGTGACGGTCGTCCTTCAGTAGTGCCTGGTTCGAGTGACGGTCGTTCTGTGGTAGTGTCTGGTTCAAGTGTCGCCCGTCCTGAAGTAGTGTCTAGTCCCGGTGACGGTCGTTCTGTAGTAGCCTAGTTCGAGTGACGGTCATCCTGTAGTAGTGTCTGGTTCGAGTGTCGCTCGTTCTGTAGTAGTGCCTGGTTCGAGTGACGGTCGTCCTGCAGTAGTGCCTGGCTCGAGTGACGGTCGTCCTGTAGAAGTGTCTGGATCGAGTGACGTCGTCCTGTAGTAGTGCCTGGTTCTAGTGACGGTCGTCCTGTAGTAGTGTTTGCCGTTTGGTTCTATAGTGACGGTCATCCTGTAGTAGTGTCTGGTTCGAGTGTCGCTCGTTCTGTAGTAGTGCCTGGTTCGAGTGACGGTCGTCCTGTAGTAGTGCCTGGTTCGAGTGTCGTTCGTTCTGTAGTAGTGTCTGGTTCGAGTGACGGTCGTCCTGTAGTAGTGTCTAGTACGAGTGACGGTCGTTCTGTAGCAGTCGGCGGTCGCCCGTCACGCCCCACCACGCCCACCTCTCTCGGAAAGGAGCACGTGTCACACGGGCGATGTCGATCCACGCGTGACAGGCCTCCCCGACCCGGAAGATTGTCCGTGCTCGAGGCGGTCCAACGATCGCGTGAGAGCCACGGTCACAGCGGTGCCCGCCTTCCTTCAGACACATATTGGACACAATCGGAAATGGTGCAGGTCAGATCGTCGTGATCGACGTTCAGCTCCGGGGAGGGGAGGGGGGAGTCGAGGATCGCCTGTTGTGCTGCGGCGCCGATACACGGGGGGGGGGGGTCCGGGGGGTCGTGCCAGGCACGCCGCTCGCCGTCGGGGGGACACGGGGCTGTGCGTCTCGTCCATCAGTGGCGCCGCGGCCGACGCGCGCCGGCCGAGCTGTTTGCCACCCAGATCGTTTACACGCGAGCGCTCTGAAATGGATCACCTCGAAAGGCAGCCGATAATGGTATGAGCCACGGAGCGTCAACATTGGGCGGGTGAGATAGAGGCTGGAAGCCACCGGGCCGGGGAGGGGGGGGGGACGGAGAGCCGCGCGGTGCCGGCCAGGGCGAACAGAGCCGGACGGATGCCAGTTGGAGATTAATCACCGGCTGAAAACAATGGAATTGAAGCCACCAGTGTGGCGGTGGAACTAATGAGAGCGATTTAATTTTAATGGTGGTGGGTAAACAGAGTGATAGACGACCCGCAGAGAACGCACGGCATTCTACGGGAAACGCACTGCTATATGGTGTCCGGAGACACAGATGAGGTGCAACGAATGTCGATATTCTGCAAAACGTGCAGCCAGCATAACTACATGGAAAATATCTTGGTTGATGCAAGGCTCCAGTCAAATTAAACTTGGAATAGCTAATAGCCTCATCAAAGACCAGAATATTATTGCAATCAACGAAGGGTTTATTTCATATCAACCCTACCTCAACAGTGATTTTATGGGGTTGAATGTTGATTCATGGCGCTGCTATTTCGCAGACTCTGTATGAATTCAACCGACCCAAACAGCGAGTTCTAATATAGTTCTAGCAGATTATGAGCACGATAATTATGCATTGTGATGTGTGAAAGGTGCAAAAAATATATGCATTAGGAACATGAGTCAATTTTTGAATACCGGAGACTAATACCGCAGCGTTTTTGTTAAATGTCGCTGGCCTTTGTTATAGGGTCAGCAAAAAAAGCTAACCCAGGCATAAAAAAATAGTCATAAAACTCACATAGTTTGTAGTTTGTTTTGATAGTCACATTGCATTAACAACAATTCATTTGGGTGTATTCTCCCTACAAAAGACATAGAACAATGATCAGCCTAATTCAAACGGTTCAGCACCAAAGGAAGTTGAGATTCGCTGAGAGATACGAACCAGCAGTCAATAAGTTGGTAGGTATATGTATGTGCTGTCTGCTGACTTGCGGGACAACGCCGTGGCTGAATATCTATGAATCGCTGTGTAGAACAAGTAAGAAAACATTTTTCTCTCCTATAATTGAATATCGTTATCTTTGTTTAAGTCCATCAAGAATCATTTAGCACATCGACTATAACTTATTATCTGAAATACCAATTTTAAGCTGAGGTTAGAATGGCAAATTACCCAATATTCCCACACTGGCAGAAGTTTGTCCCTTACCAGAAAGCATGATCCGAGTTCTGGAAGTGCCCCACTCCAACGTGAGCGGTTACTGTCGCGTGGTTTCGGTAGTTTGGTTGACAAATGTCCTGCCGGTTGACTAATACAGGGACCGATGCGCGCCGCATCCTAATGTACGCATCGTGACGCATACCATCACATTAACAACTGAGAGCACAAATTTATTCCCTGGAACCTGATGTATGTCTGGCATGTGAAACCTTTATGCTTCTTTTATCATAATGATATTCAGAGGTAAACATGGAAAGCAGCGTTATGCGAGTCAGTTTGAAAGTCGACAAGTTTGCGTGAGGTTTGTCTGTTACTTCCGATGAAAGACTGTCGTGAGCTTTGCTAGACGGGTGATTCGTCTACAGCACCACTCACCGCACTGCAGGAGGCTCCATGTGACAACCAGCACCCCAAGAGCCATGGAGGCTGGCCGGTGCTCCCTCGACATTCCGGGGTGCTCCCTCACTGCACCGTTCACCGGAGCGGAAGCACCTCCGGTCCCTCACTCCGTTCGCAGCACCACTCACACTGACACACACCTCGGCATGACGTCACTCTGGAACGCCATGAGCCTAGGTCAAGGTCACCGAGGTCACTGTCCTAGAGGTCAAGGTCATCGAAAATCACGGTCAGCCGTGATCACGGTCGCCCAAGTCAAGAGCACCGGTCACTCAAAGTCACGGTAATCGCTATCACCGTTTGCTCTTGTGGCTCCGTTTATCACAGTTGCCGTCTCACGCACACTGACTGTCATAAGCCCTCTCGGTATTGGTGCAGCACTGTCTGTCGCGCGGAGCGTACTGACGACCTCGGGGCGGGTGCCTGCGCTACTGGCGGGACCCGACTGGCCGCCGCCGCCGCCGCCGCCGCCGCCGCCGCCCACCGGCCGCGCGGCGCGCCATCGAATCGATGTTCTCCACGCGGAGACGGCGGCGAGCGGCGCGGCGACAAAATCGGCTCTGATGAGGGTGTCCGCTGTCCGCAGTCCCCAGAGTATCCTTTGTCCGCCGGTACTGAGCAGTCAGGCTCCCCGCGTCGAGCCGCGGGTGTCCTAATGACCTGTTCCGCGCCCCCAGGGACAGACGACCAGCGCCGTGGCCGGCCAGAGGTCTCTGAGGGCCCCGTTAGCAGCCTCCGAGACGCCAGGGGCGGCAGACAGACAGCGTATTGTCGCCACTCGCTGCAGCACGATATCGGACCCCTGTCGCCGTGTCCTTGCCGTCGGATCGCGTCACGTCCGCCGCCGAGAGTGGCTCAGGTCAACCGTGACGGCGGCCGAATCTGCTGACATTGGGACAGGACGACAGACGACCCACGTCGGATGCGACGCAATCGACGAGGAGCGGCCCGACCGGCCGACGTCTGTCCGAGCGGGAACGGAGGCAGGAGCGAGGACGTGGTGTGTGCGGGGCGGAGAAAAGAAGGAATGGTAGACGTTGCAATGACAAGGAATGGTTGAAAAGAGACGGTAAACATTAGATAGTAGGATGGAGACAGGTGTAGCATATATGTAACGGGAACAAGTTTAGCAAGGTCACGGAGTAGGGGCAGGTAGAACATTGACACAATTGAGACTGATAAATGAGTAAGGACACGGAATGGAAATTTGCGAGGCAGGAACAAACTTGAGGAACAACGACATGGAATGGAAGCTTGTGGGAGCATTACAACTAATTAGGATCGAGAGAGCTAAAACAACAATACGTTGCGCAGAAAGGACTTAAGTAAAAAAAAAACTAGTCAATTTGCATAAAAAGCGATGTCCCATGGTTCAAAAAGATCAAAAATGAATATCTACCAAATCTTACCGAAAAATTTTCACTGGTTCTCCAGATATTGGAATTTTACTTTTGTTTACTTTTTGGGACCTCCGCTGTTCCTATACGTCATTTGGGAGCAATAGTTTGGCATCCCTAAAAGTGCGGCAGACGATGCGCACAAAGCAATATATGCCACCACGTTTTAACGATGGTTTTAGTATAAGATTTCAAAATCGTTGAATCTCCGCTGACGTCACAAAATCTAAGGGGGCATTCAAATGCATTAGCCCCCTAGGATATGAAAACTGCAAGTTTGAAATTAAGTATCTCCGAATTAGAACAATTATCGATATTGTAAGTGTCCAAACCCGTAATTGCAAGCCAGGGACCCCAATTTGGCTATCTCAACTCAACACTAATGTGGTGGGATGGTCACTTCAACTGAGCATAACGTCAGATCGGATGACTGGCAGAGGTTTCGCGATGTTAATTAAGCCTTGCCGCCTTTAAATGTACACACAACGTCCAGTGCAAGCATGATGCTCGTACATAGGAAAGCTGATAATTGGACGCCGATATGCACCTGAGAAAGCGTTAAAAGATGTCATATTTTTCACATGATATTCGACTGATAGCTAAACAAAGACTTAATGATAAATGGTTGTTTTTGATAAAATGATGGACATCTTTTAGAAAAATGTCAAATGGTTATTCATGTGATTCTGATTTTCTTACATATTTTTCTCGCCTTATAAACAATTGGGATTTTTGCGACATAGATCACTGCCGAGTTCTAGCCGCCTTAACCGAGCTGCTTTATCAAAATCGAGCCAAAATAAGAAGCCCTCGATCAGTTTCGCTGCACTTGGCGCTGGCTTGCTACGATGTAGCTGATCTTATCCTGTAGTCTGCCTCTGAACGAGTGGCTCTGAAAGGGATGGCATCAAAGGCCATTACTGAAATCCCATCAACACTAGCCGCGTTTACATAGGGCTAGTTGCCAGATAGTGGAATTCCACTAACGAGACATTTTTTCCACTAACGAGACATTTCAGGCACCTTCAGATAATTCTGACGACCTATCCGGCCAGAAGGACCAAACCGATCGACAAAAATAAATACATCGTGGCGGATGAACACTAAAGAGGTACTTCAGGCTTAGACATAGTATAGATGTCGCAACTCGCGGCCTTCCCGGCAGTAAGGGCGAGGTATAGATGACGTTACTGCAGCAAGTCACTGGAAAGTGCGAGTCGTGGAATGGAACGGAAGTTACGGAACGGTGGCTTCTTAACGGAAGCTTATTCGTTTTATTTCCATTTTTAAGAATTGATTTCGTGCGCTAGGTTAACAACATTGTCTTCTTTTTTCATACGTCTCCACCCCCCCCCCCCGTCCCTTCCATCCTTTGGATCAGCCAGTGTGCAGCAAGAGGGTTCATCGGAGAAAAGCAACAAAGAGCAATCCTCCCTGAGCCTGTCAGGTCAGAAATAACCTGAGCATAGGCGGCGGAACGGGGAGGGCACCGGGGCACCGTGCCCCCCTTTGATTTCGGCCTGCATGGAAAGAATGGGACCAAAAGTCGGCGCTGCCCCCCTTAATTGAAGGTGCTCCGCGGCTACTGAACCTGAGAACCGTTCGTTATGCCCTACAGCCCACGCTTCTTAAAATTTCAGTAGTAGTCAGTTATCTGGCCAATGTTTCCGTATAGGGGTTGGCAAACACAACTGAGCCTCGTGAGTGGGATGAGTACTGGACACAGAAGTGGACAATCTGTTGGCAAGAAGCCCGCAAGGATAATATCTCGAAACTCAGGACTACGTATACAAACACTTTAAATGCATCTAAATCTATAATCGAAAGCCGCATTGTTGTGAACTACCGGCACGTGCGTCCAATCACCATCAAGAACGGAAGTCCGACCTACAGCAAGCACGACAGTCCGATCATAGATGTATTGAAAAATAACTAGCAACTTTAAACATCGCCTTCCTCAGTCACGCTCTACACCGCATCACATAAGAAAACCGCCAATATCGATTACAAAACACACATAAAGGAATTCCGTAGGTATAGATCAGAGGAATACTTCACCTCCTTTATCTGGCGCGTCAATAGGTATAAAGTAATCTTTGGCGTCTACGCACTAGCAACATCTATAATGCAAACAGCAGTTCAGAAACCATCCACTAAAATTGTAACAAGGCAAGGGTTGGTCAAAATAAATTATAGTCATCGTGATAAATAGCAAACGAAATACAGAACAAGCACAACAAAGCATTCCACACTCGTTTAGACTGTACAATATGCCTACATAAGACATTGCAGCAGTGTACAAGGAAAACATTCTTTAAAGATGCTAACGTGGGGAGTTTTAAAAGTTTGGTGAACACAGTTACGACTTACGAGTCACTGCACAAGAAATGTAGCGCGGTCGCCAGCCGGCCCAGGCGAAAGAGTCGACGGAGACGGCGTCAAACAAACCCGAGAGGGGGTAGTTTCATCCGCATCAGCGGAGAAGCTCTCTCTACCAAGGTCGTCAGTTACCAGCCGCCTGCCGCAGCACCCTGCTGGCGATTTGATAGCTGCTCTCATTCTCAGCTGGCTGAGCGCCATGTGCCGGGTCATCCGGCTCCATGATTTCCCCTTTCATTAGCAGCTGCTGTTGTAGTTATTGTTGTTGCGTTCCTTTCAGCCGCTGCCGCAGCATAGCCGTACGGTTCTGGATGGTTCTCACGGCGGCAGCCAGGGTCACCAAATCCGTCTCCCCGTAGCCACACCAGACTCGGGAAAATGTACCGAGATGTACCGAGCCAATGTTGCAGCACTCGCGGCATTCATCGGTAGGACTCCGCCCAATCCAATGTCGGCACTGGCAGGAGCCCGACCAGTGGTCCAAACGAAACTGACGAAAATCGACAGCTGATGAGCGGTCCTCCACTGACGCCGGACGGGTGGCGACGGCGCGGCCGGTCCTGGAGCTGGAACAGCAGAATGGACCGGCCAGGACACGCGGCTCATCAGTCCATTCGTCCTGCTACTCCCCGTAGACCCCAGCTCCTTCGCTGCAGGTTCTCGCGTCTGCCGACCCGTCCGTCCACACCCACGCGGCTCGATAGGGGAGGGGAGGGCAGATATCGTTACGTCGCTTGAAGCAGTTCAGCTGCCGAGGCTCTTTGTCGCAACGCCGCCAGCGCCGCGCATCGCAGCAGCACATACCGTGGAGTGCCAGCCTCTTCGCGGCAGACGCGGCATCGGGCAGCAGGGCACTCCACGTCGTTGCATTGTGGGCATCCGGCCTCGGGAGGCGGCCGATGCAGAGCAGGTACTGGCGGATGTCGATAACGACTGCACGGTCGGCCTCCAGGACGGAGCCAGGACAGCGGTCGACCCATATCGACCGGCAGGCGCGCGCAGCGTCGCGCGCGCGCCTGCCGTGGCGCGCCTGTCGCGCGCGCGCGCCTGCCTTGCAGATAGTGCCACGTCGATCGGCGCTACCGTTGGGACAGACGGCGGTCGACCCATATCGACCGGTACCATCCGTCCGGCCAGCTCCTCCAACACCGCTCTTAGGGCGAATAGCTGTTGTTGTTGTTGTTGGTGTTCCCCTCAGGGCCGGCTGGGGCCGGCCTGTAACCCCGTGAGGGGCTCCTTGTGGCGGAGGTAGCCGGCGGCCAAGGCCGCCACCAGCTCGCCGTCCTTCAGCTGCTCTGGTCGGATGTGGATGTTGCCCGTCAGTCGCAGGCGGGCGCCGGCCAGGCACGGGCACCTGAGCAACACATGCTCCGGGGTGTCGGCGCCCTCTCTGCACACGATGCAGCGGGCTGCGGGGCACGCCTTGAGGTTGCACTGCTGGCAGGTCGGGATGGGGCGCCGCCCGATACAGTGCACATACTGCTCCGAGCGACCCCAGTGCCCGGCCCGCAGCTGGTGGACGTTGACGGCGGCATCCCGGTCGAGGTTGTTGAGCGGAGCCGGCATACGGTCCCGCATGATGTCCTTGAAGAAGCTGGACGGCCATTCCTGCCGCCAGCGGTGGGAGGCGCAGCGTGCGACGGCCTTCGTTAGCGTCCTCACGTCTGTTGCTGCTGCCTCCTGGGGTAGGCCGGAGGCCTCCTTGGCCAGCTCATCGGCCCTCTCATTTTCCCGCAGGCCGCAGTGCGCCGGGACCCACTGGAGGCGGATCGGTGACCCTCGGCTGGAGAGAGCGAGTAGGTCCTCCCAGATGGAGATCCCTAGGTGAGTCGTCTGGGAGGAGGCGCCGCTCTCCAGCATCCTCAGGGCGGCCTGGGAGTCGGTGCAGATGACTATTGGGTCGTCTGCGATGTCGGCGTCGGCGTCTCGGATGGCGTTCAGGGCCGCCTTCAGGGCACACAGCTCTGCCCGCGTACTGGAGCAGAGCTGGCCCGCTGGGACTCGGACCTCCCGAGTCTCTCCCGACGGGAAGGTGATGGTGGCACCGCCCCCGCCTTGGGAGACGCCTCCCTCCGCCGAGCCGTCCGACCATATCCAGGTGGTGCGGGGCGGCAGATGTTCCAATGTGGCCTCTGCCGCTCCCCTCCGTATGTGCGCAGGGGCCGCTCTCTGGCCGCCGGGGCCGACGTCCAGGCAGAACGTCACGGCTTCTCCATGGTGGTCCCACGGTGGGATAGTCTTTGTAGGGCGTCCTTCCACTTTGACGTCGGCCGCGCCTGTCCAAGCCAGGGCGCGGTGGCCGACATCACGCCATCCGGTGGTCGTCCTCAGGCGGGGCGCGACGTGCATCTCCCCGACGGCGTGGAGCGGGTCGTCGCCGGGCAGCGAGGCGGCCAGGCCCACCATGCGGGCGGCCAGCGCCGGGCATCGTACTCGCGCCGGCGGGATGCCGGCCTCGGCCATCAGCGGCGCGGTCGGGGTCGAGGCCGTGCAGCCAGTGACCGCACGGGCCGCCGCTCGCAGCTCCCGCTCGATCAGCTCGACGTGAGCTTCAGACGCCGCCGGGAGCCACGCTGCTGCCGCGTACTCCAGGGCGCCCCGAACGTATCCGTTGGCAACGGTCCGTAGTTGCGCCTCCTGGAGGCCCCAGCTGCGACCGGTCAGCTTCCTCAGCTGAGCCGTCCTGGGCTTCACTTTCCGGCGCAGGTTCTTGCAGTGTTCCCCGAAGTGGAGGAGTCTGTCGAAGGTGACTCCTAGGAGTCTCAGGTGCGGGGATCCTTTGACCGATGTTCCGGCCACCTTGATCTAGGGCGAATAGCTCGCCGCGCGTGCTAGAGCAGAGGGCGCCTGCCGCGACACGCACCTCTCGGATGTCGCGGTTCGGGGGGGGGGTGTGGCCCCTCCTCCTCCATCTAGCACACCATCGGTGGCGGAGCTGTCTGACCAGATCAAGCTCGCCTCAGACGGGAGCTCCGCCAGACGACTTTCCGCCGCCTTGGCTCGCCAGCCGTCGCGCCCAAACTCGCTTCAGACCGTGAGTCTACAGCCGTGGCTTCGCCATGGTAGCCTTGGGCGGGTTGTCCTCAGAGAACGCGTTCGCATTGGCGAGGAGGCGAGCAGCGCCACGAGTCCTGAAATGACCAAACAACATCAATAGACAATCAAAATTGTGAAAATCGGCATTAACTGCGCAACTGATGTTTGCTTGTTTGTTTATTTGGGTTTACGGGCGCTGCGGTGGTCATTTTGCACCCATGACGCTGTTCTGGTGAACCTGCGCAACTGAGCAGTGATCATGCCTTAACTTATGGTTGGCGTAGTGGCAGGGTTCCACCTAAAATTTCGGCGCACGTCAGGTGTAACGTCACATGCGCCAAATTCAGCGCATGTCAGTTGGGCAAACTAAGGCTGCTGGAATAATATAAAACGAGGGCACCAAAAATTGATCCTAAATGACCATACTTGGACAATTATGCAGACCCTCTCTGTATCACCAATTGTCAGAAAACAAGCGGGTGTTTCAAGGAGCGTTAGAGAGTCATGAAGCCAGGATAAAACACAGTGCTATTTTCTCAAAGCAGCTTTTACATGATAGAGTTAGGTAACTCTCTCTCTCTCCCTCTCCCTCTCTCTCTCTCTCTCTCTCCCTCTCCCCCTCTCTCTCTCTCTCTCTCTCTCTCTCTCTCTCTCTCTCTCTCTCCCTCTCCCTCTCCCTCTTGGAGGTTGAAGGTTAGTAGGGAAGGTAAGGTCAGGAAAATTTCTGCTTTTTATTTTTCACTGGACTTCAGTCTTCATCAACACATGCATCAAAAATATCATCTGTTTGAGCATCTTCAAGCCTCAATATACAACAAGGAGTACCACAACAAATTAAAAATTTATGTCATGCCAATATATGGTTATGATTTTTACCACCAGAATTGAATTGAATAAATGCCTATTGATGCCTTACCTAATATTTTGATGCCTGAAATCTGATTAACCAAGCATTTTTCTTGTGTTGGCAGTCTAAAATTTGGCTGGCTTGAGCACGATGCTATTGCTCTAGCAGAATCTCAAACGGATGTCTACCAAGTGCCACTCCCAAGAAAGTTTTTCAAGATTCTAAAACCACAAAACTTTGTTGATGCCTGATCGTGTGATGGTTAATCAAATGATAGCACTCCATCTGAGGCCAGTTTTACAAACAGAAAATAGCCACCTGCCGGATTATTTTGCCTAAAGGCTAATTCACATATGGAGCGTAAATGGTGAAGCCCTCCCTGCTTACATGACAATCGCGTTTACTCTCTGTATGTTGTACCTACGTGGAATGGATATATAAGGAGAACAATTCCAGGCAGCTATTTTTGTTGGTAAATCGGGTAAAGTAAAACTGGCCTCTGAATGAAAATTTGAACTGAGTGAGATCTGTCGGCTCTTTGGTGGTTTGAATAGGAGTTGATGATTTTAATTGAAAGATTAAAAGGAAAGGGTTTCAAGACAATCGGCATGACAAACCAACACCTTACCTGCAGTTCAAGTTTGTCGATTTCTTCATCAAAATCTAGCCTTCGTCTAGTCCACAAATCAAGATAAAATTACCGGATAGGTACAACTTCTTCTTATTCTTCTTCTGCACCTCACCCGCCGCCCCATACTCTATCCCTTATTCTGATAAATATATTTACATAATTTTCACGAGAATGCCACTCAATGGGGTAGAGCTAAAAAAGTCCAGGGCTTAAATTTTGAGCTATAGACTATAGAGTTCTCAGTTTTTTTTGTTTTTGTTTTTTTGCTCGGTCGGCCTAGTGCCATACCCGAGCAGGGGGCAGTTACTCCGGCAATTTTCGCCGGGCAGCAAGTCTTACGTTAAACCGATTTTGAGACACCCAATATGTCTTCGGCACGCCGCATTTGTCTCTCACTGCCTGCGAATTCGGCGATATGATTGGTCGAAGGCCGAGGCTATGGGTCCAAGAAAAGGCCAAGATTCCTGCCAAGATTCTTACAGATAGCCAAGGCCGATGACTGACGTGACTGACGGCATGTTACTGCCCTTGGCATATTGCCAATGCACTGCTCGGTCATATCGGCAGTAATGTCAACAGTCATATCGGAAGTAATATGGTAGCTAAACGCAAAAACCATTTGGCGTATAGCTACCATACTTTTCCGATAACGAGACATTCTAGATCAATTTCTCTACTGTTGGCGACATCTGCTGAGAAATCCCAAGACCGAACGCAAGCACATAAAAGTAATGCACTCTAAGGATGAGTTCGAAATCTGGGAAGTGACGGATTTCATTCCTCAATGCCTGTCCCAGCCTTCCCCAATCCCCATGCTGTTCGTTCCGCCATCTATTGCCATGTTTCGCATTCGCACTTCATGAATTGACCACCCCGCCAAGTAGGTTGGTATCAAGTTGGTATAGGTGTCGCATTGCATGATTTGATTGCTCTGGTCGATCAGGCTGAGCCGACTGTCTGGAGAGTGGAGCCGATCCAAAAAACGCAGAAATTGAAAAGACCGACTCCAAAGCAATGGCAGCATGCATATCAAAAGAGCGTAATTCTGTCATGATTGCGTCAGAAGCAAACATAATGGCAAGAGTTTCTTGTGTTTCGGTAGGCGCGTGTGGAGCCGCTGGACCGACCGGGGACGTACCCAAGGGGGGACGGACGGGGTGCGCCTCCCCCTAGGTGGTTTCAAGGCCCATGCTGGTAGAAGGCCCACGTTGGCCAAAATCACGTCGGAGACGAACGAAATTCATGGGAATCCCCCCAAAAATCACGTCAGGACAATCAAGGCTCTCCGACTCGCCTGCCACCTAGGGTTCTTCAATTTACTACATGGGGCCTCCTGTGAATAACCGCTAGTGTCTGTGTCTGCCCACTAGGGCCCCTCTGACTCCTCGGGTAGAGGGCCCTCTGTAGGTAGGAGGCTCTCTCTACGGGATTCCTCCGCTCCCCCCCCCCTCGGCCAAATTCTAGGTTATACGTGCCTGCGCTAAGCCGGGGTCGGAGGGAGGAGTTGACGACCGAATGACAAGGAGTACTCGTCCTGAAAGTAAACATTTGGAATACAAACAATCCAAAGCTGTTCAGTATATTTATATCATTCGAGAGCAGTGCCTTCAATTTGGATACACTTAGCATTCATTTCCCACACCCGTGTACACTCCACGAAGGCTTCTCCGCTGCGGACTACCGCTTCCGCCGATGCGTCAGTTCATACCCTGATGGCTTGCTGGGGAGGGTGGCCAAGTGTCGCTGTGCCGCCAGGTGTAGTTCATCAGCCGAGGCGTCGCGCTGCAGTGTCCCGATGTCCAGCCTGAAGGTGAAGTCTGGGAAGGCGACCACCTCCCACGGCGGCGCGCTGGCATGCAACCAGAGGATCGAGCCGCAGGGCGATGCCAGCCGCTCGCCAGGTTTCGTGCCCCACCCCACGCCAGCCCGTCACCGATTTCAGTCGGCTGGGCATCTTCCGCGATAGTCCTGAGGGCTTGCCCTCGGGGAGCGCGTGCGCCTTGGCGAAGAGCTTCGCTACCAGCACGTCTCGCCGGGCGGCCAGCGGGCACCGGCATCAGTCCGGACTTCACCATCACTGTGTGGGCTGGGATAAACAAGGGGCAGCCGGTGATATACGGGTCACCGCCCGCATCTCCCTCTGGAGGAGTTTCACGTGGGATTGTGGCGTCACCGGGAGCCAGGTGGCGGCCGCGTGCACCAGCACTCCACGGACGTATCCAGACGCTACAGCGCAGAGCTGTCGTTCCTCTAGTCCCCAGCCCGGCGCTGTCAGCTTGCGAAGCTGCTGGATCCGGGGCGCACTCGGGAGCGGAGACTGCGACAATGGGCCCCGAAGTGAGGAGCCGGTTGAGGGGGTGGCTCCGAGTAGTTTGAGACGGTCGGCTGCTGGAACCGATTTTCCGTCGACTTTGATGGGGCAGTCCACGGCGTCCGCGGCGCTCTAGGAGACGACGAGCAGCTGCGTATTTCACCCGCTACCAGCGGGTGAAACCAGGAAACCAGGAGCCCAGCGCACCACAGCGTCCGTCGCCTGCTGCGTCCGGCCCCAGCTCAGCGTCGTCTGTTTCCATTAACACTCTGAAATGACAAAACAATTAGCAATTAAAATCAAAGTTCAGCCCCGACCAAGTTTAATCCAACTTGCCACTTCAGCATAACACAGTGAGCTGTCAGAACGCTGTTCTTTTGTGCTTTGACACAGTTGCAAAATAGTTACCTTCATGCGTATACCATAGTAGTAATTACTGGTTATTATTATTGGGGGAATTTTTGGCAGCAGTCTCGTGAAATTATATACTATCTTCTTTAAAATGACTATAGTTTTGCATTAACATCTTCGAGAAGCAGTGGTGGTATATGCTGTTTTGCGCTCAACATCGGTCACATTTTTAAAATACCAAATAACTGCTTTCCAATGACTACGAATGAACAGTGTAGGCCACGGGAAATAATAAAAAGTGTAATATCTGAAAAAACGGTGAATATCTTTCAATTGAAATTAATGTACACCAGTAGACATTCCTTTTTTGATCACTCTGATCCATTAAACAGCACTTGTATGCCAATTCATTAACTTTTGAAGGTGGGGGGGTCTCTTTAGGGCGTTCAGGCTGCTCAATAGTATCTACACGCTTTCTGCTAATGTACTGTACATCCCAAGCACCGCGCATCGGTGCGGTGGATCCATCAAGCCCGATCGACGAAAGGCTGCTAAAATTTGAGTCACTGAACCAAAGTGAGCCTTTATCCATCCCCAGGTCACCTGGTCCGGCTACTCTCAAATCAAGCAGCATTTCCTCAGTCGGGCTTGATAAATCCACCGCACCGATACGGCGGTACATTTAAAGACGGGAGTCGTCACAGTCGCCAAGGGCGTCGATGTCGAGCTCTACTGCCTCGTCACGGGCCATCCGCCGATAGTCCAGTGGCTCGAGGTGCGCGGCGCTGAGCCGACGCCGCTGCTCCACTCTGGTCATGTCGAGGTCAGTGGCCAGCAGCTGGTGGTGCGCCGGGTCAGGTCAGGGGACGCGGGCGTATGCCGAGATCGACGAGCTCGGAGGTGGGCAGCGCGGCGCGGAACACGCGACTGGAGGTGACAGTGACACGCCGCGCTGTCATCGAGCCCAGTCAGCTGCTGGTGACCACCAGCCAGCCCGCTCAGCTGACCTGTCACGTGACGCCGCCCCTGGCAGCCGGCGACATCGTCTGGTTCAAGGACGGCCGCCGTCTGCCCGCCGCCGCCAGCCGGCCGGCTCTGCAGCTGACCGGCGGCAACCGCTCCGTGGCCGGCATGTACCAGTGTCACGTGACCGATGACCTCGCCACCGCCCAGGTCAGGATCGGAGCGTTGCCGGCTCGGCTGCTGTTGTCGCTGGTTCAGCAAACGGTGCAGCCGGTGGTCGACACTGCGGTCACATTCACCTGTGCGGCCACCGCGTCACCGTCGCCGGCTGTCACCTGGACGAGGGACGGCGTCAGCGTCGACCAGCTGGGCGGCAGGTTCCAGGTCCAGGACAGGCAGTTAAGGACGTCACTAGTCAGCTGACGATTCAGCAGGTGTCCCGGGAGGACGGTGGACTCTACCAGGGTGTGGCGGAAAGCTCAGCCGGCAGGGCCGAGGGCTCCATACGTACGGTGTCGGCGGCTACTCGCTGTCGGGACACGTGTGGTGGCGTGCTGGCTGGCCGGTGGCGGCAGCGGCGCACCGCGTGCTGCCTAACGGCCGGCTGGCGGCCGCGCGGCAACCATTCGCTGGCCGTCCACCGCCTGGAGACGGTCGGCGCAGAGTTCTACAGTAGCCTGGTGTTCCAGCGCGTGCGAGCCGACCAGGCTGCGGCGCCGCCCGGCCGAGCTCCGCGTCAGAGTGCCGCCGCGCTGGCTTCACCAGATGGCGGACAGGGAAGTGGCACTGGGCGGCAGCGTCGTGACTTCAACTGTTTGGCGGCCGATCAGCCATCGCCCATTGTTTCGTGGACTGGACTTTCAGTTCAGTCGCCGCGCTCCGAGGCTCCGCCGACGGGCGGCTCACCCTCCGTCGGGCGGCGCCGACGGCTGCCTGTCGCCGCCGACGATCGCCGAGATCGGCGGCAGAGAGTACGGCTACAGCGCCGACAAAGGCGTGGACGAGCCGCTGCGGCGCGCCGCGCCGCACAGCGTTACCGTGCCGGCCCGTTTCCAGCAGCGTCAGAGAGCCGTCTCGGTGGTGCCTGGTGCCGTCCGGTGACCGGCCGCTGCAGCTGAGCTGGTACCGGCGCAGCCACCTGCTGGCGACCCCGACCGAGCTCCGGTGACCCCAGCGGACGGAGACGTCACTGTGCAGGTAACGGCTGCGGACGGCTCCTCCCAACTGACACTGACGGCGCCGGCGGCGCGACGGGCCGACGGCGGTACCTACACGTACGCAACAGTCACGGCGAGGACAGCACCACGCGGCACGTGACAGTGACGGAGCGGCCGGAGCCGCCCTCCGATCGGCGCGATCCGTGCTGGTGGCCTGTCCGCCCAGGTACGACGGCAACAGCGTCGTGACGCACTACGTGGTGCAGTGCGTCGCCGAGCCGCCGGCCGGGTCTGGCAGCTGGGAGTCAATGAGACAGTGTTGGCCCGGCAGCGGAGTGCGCTGGTGGCCGGCCTCCAGCCCAGCGCCTGTTTGTTTGTTTGTTGTTTTCCCCCGGCCCCGTCACCGGGGCGTAGTCGTTCGGCTCTGGAAGGACCGAAAGCCGGCGGCCAAGGCCGCCACCACGTCGTCCCGTCTCAGGTCGGTGGGGCGTCCGTGAATGTTGCCCATGGCGAGGAGGCGGGCCCCGCAGAGGCACGGGCAGCGCAGCAGGACGTGTTGCGGGGTGTCCACCTCCTCCTCGCACACCAGGCACCGGGCGGCCGGACAGCCGGCGTCCGCGCAGCCGGGGCAGGCGGCGGTCGGCCGGCGGCCGATACGGTGGAGTTACTGGGCTGACATGCTCCAGTGGCCGGCCCGAAGTTGATGCACGTCCACCGCGGCCTCTCGACTGTCAAGCCGGACCGGCGCGGGCAGAGTCTGATCCGTGAAGATGAAGCGGTACCAGCCGTCGGGCCAGCTCTCTTGCCAAGAGCGGCGAGCAGTCCTGGCGGCGGCGCGGGTGATAGTCCTGATGTCCAGGGGGGCGCCGGCCTGGTCTAGCTCGGCGGCTTCCCGCGCCAAGGCATCGGCTCGTTCATTGCCAGGCAGGCCACAGTGGGCCGGGACCCATTGAAGGTGGAGGCGGCGTCCGCTGCTGGCAAGCTGCAGAAGGAGCCGCCAGATGTCAGCACCCAGCTGGCTTGCCTGTGCCGCCGGGCCCGCGTCCACTGTCTGCAGCGCCGCCCTGGAGTCGAGGCAGATAATGGTGGTCGGGTACCTGTCCGGGTCCGGTGAGGTGTCTGGTTTGGCGAGCTCTTCCAGCGCGGCTCGAAGGGCCACCAGCTCGGCTCGTGTGCTTGAGCAGAGAGAGCCGGCGGGGGCTCTGACCGTGTGCTCGGTGCCGGTCGGGAGAGCGATCAGGGCGCCGCCTCCTCCACGGGCGGTGCCGCCGTCCGCCGATCCGTCGGACCACACCCAGGTCGCCCGCTCCGCTCCGGGGAGGTCGGACAGCAGTGCCTCCGCCGCTGCACGGCGGGCGTGTTCGCCGGCGCTGTGGACGCACTCCGGCGGGACGGCGCAGGAGATGGAGATCCCCTCGCGTGAGGTCCATGGCGGGAGCGGTACGGCGACCATAGGCTCAACCGAGGAGGCGGCGACACCCAGGGTACCCAGTGTCCGTCTTCCCTGGTCGCGCCATCCTGTGACGTTGCGGAGTCGGCAGGGGACGGTGGCTTCGGCGAGCTCACGGAGCGGGTCCTCGGCGGGCAGTGCAGAGGCGCGCGCCAGCATCCTCGCGGCGAGGGTGGCGCTGCGCCCTCGTACCGGCTGCACGTGTTCGCCGTGAATCGGCACGGCTGCAGCGAGCCCAGCGGCGCGCTGAGGGTGCACACCGAGCCGGAGCCGCCCGGCGGGCCGCCGCTCGGCGCCCGGCTCCGACCTGCCGGGCCGCGCACACTGCGGTTGACGTGGAGCCCGCCACCGCCGCAGTCGCTGACCCACGGACGGATCACCTACGTCCGGCTGGCCGACCAGATCACCCTGACCAGGTCTGTCCGCCGACCGGAGCTGGTGCTGCTCCTCAAACACCTGCGGCCCAACACGGCATACTCAGTCACGATGAGCGCCTGTAACCGAGCCGGCCAGTGTCCTGCCGGCTCGCCCGTCACCGCCACCACAGAGGAGGGAGTGCCGGAGGTGGCGCCGCGTCAGCTGACCTGCCGGGCCGTGTCACCCTCCTCCATCGGTCTCAGCTGACGAACGGGGAGGCCGGCGGCCGGGCCACCAAGTATCGGGTCACCTGGCGGTGCATGGCGCTGCCAGCAGAGTACCCAGTGCACGTGCAGGAGGACGGTTCAACTGGCAATCAGTTGGCGCTGACGGGACTTGCACCATTCACCACGTACACGGCCCTGGTGGCGGCCTTCACGGCGGCCGGCTGTGGACCCGACTCGGCGCCCGTCTCCTGCCTGACGCACATAGACGTGCCAGCCCGCCGGCCGACGTAAAGCTGGTCTTGCTGTCGACAACGTCCCGACGGCTGCCCCCGAGGGAGCCGCGCGAGCCCATCCTGCGTTACTTGGTCTACCAGCGCAAACAGGCCAGTAACAAGCAGCGCCGTTTCGAGAGGCGGCGGCGGGCCTTTGCTAAAGGCGGGCGCGCTCTCGGCCAACGCCAGCTGCATCCTAGTCCGGCTGCACGACTGGCCGGCTGAGTGCTCCGTCCGCCGGTTCGAGGCGCGCCTGTGGCTGGCCGGCGGCGCGCGCTGGCGGCGCGAGGGTCCGTTGCGAGGGCCCGTTCCCGGCCGACCTGGACGTGGCCGAGTTGTGCAGTCTGCTGCCAGCCATCGTCTACCAGCTGTTGGTGAGCGCCCACAGCGCGGCCGGCACCACAGAGTCCACCGCCCGGCTGGCCACCCACGCCGCAGACGGAGCAACGATATCTCCGCTGCTGCCGCCAGAAAAG
Organism: Amphibalanus amphitrite; assembly: GCF_019059575.1. NCBI lineage: Eukaryota > Metazoa > Arthropoda > Thecostraca > Balanomorpha > Balanidae > Amphibalanus > Amphibalanus amphitrite. The sequence goes on along the minus strand of NW_024882735.1, from coordinate 70,801 downwards.
TCTGTCAATGTGGATTCGCTGGTGTCAGGAGGCAGTGACGCCGGGGCTCAGAACCAGGAGGGTGACCCGTCGGAGGGGTTACCTGTGACCTCCCACCAGGGAAGGTCAGCTATCACTGGGAAGGGTTCACTGCCACCAGCCACCAGGCAAGGTCATCTCCCACCAGTGAGTGTCAGCTGTCTTTGGGGAGGATCAGATGCAGCTGGGGAGGATCAGCTGTCACTGGGGAGAATTCGGCTGTCAGGAGAAATACCACTTTTATTATGGGGTTTGCAACAGCTGGAATGGCAGCTCTGTAGTTTCAGCTAACACCTGACATTAGCTCATTGTATTGTATTGCAATTTGCATTGTATTACCTTCATGGACAATCCACACGGGGCGTAGCGATTACAGTCTATGCATATTTTAAGCCTAGCACCCCAACAGCCAACCTAGCCAAGGATTTATGTTATCAATTTAATCTGAATCTTCTGAATGGAAGTGTTCACAAGGACGTAGCCCCTGCTGAGAGGAGCATGTTGGCATGCCCTCTACATTCTGAGCGCACATCAGGGGCGCGGGAACTACTTTCCGACTGGGGGGGGGCACACCATAATAGAGATTAACCTAGGGTACCCCCAAATCTAGTTTTCTCACCGGTTTTAGGCCACTTATTTTTCACCCCTCGGCTTTTTCAACAAAAAAAGAAAACATTTGCAAAAAAAGTGTGGTATTCCGTCTCAAAGCTGTGTGGGGCACCGCCCCCACGGCCCCAGAGTTGGGGGCAAGCTGCCCCCACTGCCCCCCGGCTCCCGCGCCTATGGCGCACATACTGGGCTAGGGCAGAATTTGGTCTGAAATTAAATGTACGCACAAAACCATGCATAGCCAATTCCTTCACTGACAAAGGCTGGCTACAGCCTACCAGCAGCCATAACCATACCCATGAGGAGTCTCATAAACAAGATATATTAATTTTAATCCTGAAATGACTCCCATGCCTACAAGATGCAGAGGAGTGTGGTGAATTGCAAAAAAATACAACTAATGCAGCCACCCAGGAAGAATTCATCCATTCAGCATGCAGTTAGTTTTGTAAGTACTAGGATCAGTCAATGCACATTATGGCTCAGTCGCAAAACTTGCCTCAATCAAAGAAAGAAAATCATGATCGCCCATAGGGCAAAATTTTCTTGTTCATGTTTTTGTATTACCTTTTCTCATTACTTCATGCACAACTTATAATCATCAAACTTTGGCAAGCAACTGATTTATAGAGAGGAAAGTCCTTGCTAGATTTCTCGACATCATCAAAACTACCAACTTTTGAACCAAAACAACTGTACTAACTCTTAAATAAATTTGTGACTTCAACTTATACTCCCTTACAAAAAAAAATCCTTGCCTGCTGGATCGAAAAGCAATAGAGCGCTCTCGCCCCACACCCTATTTACGTGAGACCTGCACAAACTTACCAGGTGTCTGCAGTCAGAACACGACACCGTATTCATATTGAAATAGGGTATAGCGTATAGAAGAAAAGCGACTAGCGTCTCACTAACCTTAGGCCAAAATATTTCACTTGATGACATCCACGCAAGGCCAATGCAGTGTAGATAGGCATATCAATATAGAAATGATATTTCCAAATATGTCTTTGCCGCGTCATAGTTGTAACGCACTGCGGGGAACTCCAGAGATCTGATTGGCTAATATTAGCCAATCAGTAGCATATGTTACTGGAAACTGTCATAGTGGAAGTAAATTGGTAGCTGTTTCAGCTACCAAATTGATGAAGGAAATAGGTAAAATTGCTTATTTTACACGAACACCTGTCATACGCTAATCAAAGTAGAGCTAATGAAAATGGCATTATCCCACAAAGGAAAGCCAATTTGCCACGTAAGCCACCATGAATAGATTTGCTGAGCTTGTCATCACGTGTCTTTAACAAAAAAAGTCAATGAAATAATGTAATTTACGAATTTCTAGCACTCACATGCATATTTTCGTCTGCACACCGATTTGCGTCCAGGATATTGGCCATGGCGTATTTCTCGTGAACCCTCTGTTAGTGGAAATTCCACTATCTGGCAGCTAGCCCTATGTAAACGCGGCTACTGCTAACCTTGGCAATTTTAGACATGAAGCAATCTTCGAGCGGGAGACATTTCGGCCCGCCGCCAATGCACCATCCAACTGAAAGGTATGAGCCAATTTCAGGGAATGGGCGCGGGCGCCTCTAAAACGCTACATGACCCCTCAAGGGCAGCTAAAGAAAGGGTCACACAGTATCAAATGAGTGTGGCATTTGAACGTTATTAAAGGGACCCTCCCACCTTCAAAAAAGTTAATGAATTGGCATGAAAGTGATGTCGCTCGTTTCAGAAAGAGCAAAAACGAATATCTACCAAATTTCATCGAAAAATATTCACCGGTTTTCAAGATATTAGACTTTTACATTTGTTTACTTTTTGGGATCTCCGCTGTTCCTAGCGACTTTATTTGAAAGTGCGGCATTTGTTGCGCGCAAAGCAGCATATACCACCGCGTGCTACAAAACGTTTTAGTCAAACATTCAACGGACATTCGAAAGCCTGATGACGTCATCAGATTCCCGTAATGGTTAAGAGATAGGGACCACGCTGGTCCCACCCTGCAAGTAAAGGGAAGAAATTTCTTGAACACCATAAAGCTGCGGGGCTTGCGACCAGGATAAATGGTGGTTTCTGAGCCTGGCCGCAAACTTGGCTATCTCAACTCAAAACTAATGTTAAGGTGGGAGGGTCCCTTTAAGGAGAAGTGTATAAAATAACTTTCAAGACACTTAACCCTCGCCCATGTAGGGGGGGGGTTGGTGCAACCCCCCCCCTGAGGTTTTTCGGAAATAGAGCAAAAACGGCGGCGCGCAGCGCCGCCAAATTTTGGGTACCTTATGGGGCAAACCTTGCGCATCTTTTGATAAAAAAAATTTGACCGGGTCATGTCAGGTCACGGAGTTATGACGTCACAAAGGGAACAGCCTCCGGCCGGATTTTCACAAACTGAGTGCCAACGCCCGAGGTTTCCTGCCGGTGGTACAGACATCGGTTGATGGATCGTGATGAAACTTCCCATGCATGTTGGGGCAAGTATTGGCTATCATATGGTATAAGAAACTTGACCGGGTCAGGTCAGGTCACGGAGCTATGACGTCACAAGAGGAACAGCGTCCGGTACTATTTTTGAAAAGCGCCCGAACCACTATTTTGCTAATTCTTGTCACCTCAATGGGAATATGCAGCAATATTAGCTTCTATAGGGAGCAAATGGACCTCCCAAATCCAAAAATACAATCAGATTTCAAAAATTTAAAATTTTGATTTTTCGAATTTCTGCCGCCGACTGTGACCTTGCCGACTTCCGGCGCTCCCAACGCGCCATTTTTAGAGCTAGGGAAACGAAATACATACCAAACGATAGAGAATTGATCAAGGAACACGATAGTGAAGGTTTCAAGTCGATATCTCCCACCGTTTTGCCGCAATCGCCGCGGAAAGTTGAAAAAATTCTATTTTTCCGAAAATTTGACCTTTGACCGGTCAAAAGTAGGTCAAATGTTGACCTAGGACCAAAAAATATACCACCAATCGCGAGATCTCGGCGAGAGCAATCCGTTGGTCTTTTCCGCTAAGCTCTACGACGCTCCGTTTTCAAACGCCAAGGGGGGGGTCGCACCAACCCCCCCCCCCCTGCATGGGCGAAGGTGGCAGATCGCCGTTTACGGGCGAGGGTTAAGTTTATCAGTGAGTTATACAAGACCTACGCAAATCATTGCGCAATTGCATGTTTCTCCTTTGCAAATGTTGGCAAATTCGCTCATGATTCGCGGCGAGATATGAGATATAAATGTCGTTTTATACGTACAGTTCTTCACTGAGCGTAGACAATATTGTTGCTGCTCTGTATCTCACAACTTCTTGGAAAAATTAGGACTGCATAAAATTTCTTAACTTTTTATTTTACCCACAAAAAGAATTAGATTTGAAAGGCTTATTACATGATGAATTTTAACTGATTGTAAAAAAAAAAAATTATGATCTAAACAAAACACGACGATGAAACATTTGCCATAAACTGGAAATTTATCCAGGTAAAAATATTTCAGCCGCATCACGGCGATTAATGTTTCAGGTGCACGCGAGGCTGGATAATTGTTATATTGATGGGCTTGTTGATTGCCCTTCAAAGTTAACAAGTCATTTACTACAGGTAGAAATCAATCAATCAAAGGCAGTGAGGAAAAGCCTTTTAACATCTTAAAGCGTGCCTCCTTTTGTAGTTAATTCACGCGCACATATGCGCTCAGCCTGGATCCTTTGCACAGACGGTTCTGCGAAGCACATCTCTCTTTCTGTATGCTCGTAACTGTAACTATTTGTCTGACTCTCTCTCTCTCTCTCTCTCTCTCTCTCTCTCTCTCTCTCTCTCTCTCTCTCTCTCTCTCTCTCTCTCTCTCTCTCTCTCTCTCTCTCTCTCTCTCTCTCTCTCTCTCTCTCTCTCTCTCTCTCTCTCTCTCTCTCTCTCTCTCTCTCTCTCGCGATCTCGGATGACGCCTCACTATTCAGCGTCTTGTCCAGCGTTCTCGGATGTCTGAGCTATCCGGTGTCAGCACTCGGTCTTGGCCCGTCGCCGGGTCGTCAGATGACACGCTCGTCATCTGCTCCGATCATGCCGCTCCGAGAAACGTGTCCGAGCTGAGCCGAATGTGACCGGCCCTCGTCTGGCACGTGACAAGGGCAGCAGTTTTTTTTTGTCGCATGTCAATGTGTGTTCCGCGTTCTGTGAGCTTGCTCGTTGTATAGGCATACTCGTAGTAGAAACTACATTGTGAATAGTACATGCCTTTTTGTTTTTGTTTTGTTATTTCACACAAGTGTTGTTTTGATGCGGAACGTTGGTCGTGATTTCAATCCTTTATTACCCTTCCTTTACCGTTATAAATCCACAAAATGTGACATTTTATGAAACTTTGTGTGTTGTTTGCTTTCATCGCCTCTGTGCAAAGTGTTCTGGAATGTAGTCAGTGAAGAAAGCACCTTCACATAAACCACCTTGTCGACACCTAGCCAAACACTTTCACACAGCCACAAAGGAAAATATCAGAATAATTGCATCATTCCAGCATCATTCCAGCGATATTCCAGCGATATGGTGGCAATAGGAGTACCTATTGTGTACCTGCTGCATAACCTGAAACTGGGAATATAACAGCAATGTTTTTAGAGCAAACGTCTGCACTGAACTCAAATTGCCTCCATTAGCCAAGTTCATCGTGTGGCCTCATTTCACGCACAGCCATCACCATGATTAAACCAGACCAGTGGAAACAAAACCAGCGGAATGGGAGCCATATTAATAAAATCATCCGACAGGCTCCATCAGAGACCTGCCTGCCAACTGAGGTGTGAGTGGACTTAATCTGATTGCTCTATATGTTGACCGGGCGGCCGCGCCGGCAGGCACCATCTCGGACTGTTGCGGCAGCCGGCCGCTGCGCGTTCGCCGCAGTCACGCTACCAGCAATCAGCACCCACGACCCTAATTACGGCGGCTGTTGGCGCCATAGCCGACCCAATTCACGCCATCCAGCCGAGTCGATTCGCACCATCTAGCTGAGTCGAGTGAGGCGCGCCCATTCGCGCCGCTCGCCACCCATGTCCTCAATGTCACTGGAGCGGCAGCACGCGACTGCCGGCGACCTCGACCGAAATCCGCCCACACCACCCACGGCACACCAGAGGAAACCCTTCGGTGGAAACCTTTTGACAGTCGGGTTTGTGTAAGCATCGTTGAGCGTCCAGCTGGGGGATCAGTATATGCGTCCAGTTGTGCCTCCAGTTGAGCGTTGCACACGCGCTGTGACCCTGTCCCATCTCGATGCAATCTCATTTCCCATGGGAGGGCTAATTGACACACGATCAATCAGAGAAGATGGTAGCGATAAGGACCAGGACCAGTGGTAATCGCGGCAGTGACCTGGCTACTCCAGGCGGTGGGCGGAAGAGCAGCCATGCACATTCAGACGACGGATGTATTAGAAACTTACCCAGGCTACAAGTTGGAACTCGGAAAGACAATTGAGAAGACAACAGCGAAATGCTCGCATTGTGTTTTGTTTACGAGGAGACGGGCTACAAATGTACCGTGCCGGGGCATTTCGGGCGGCGATTCAGGATCAGCGGCTCTGCGGCCACTGCGCTCAGTGCCCGATTTTGTGGTGTGAAAACGGCGGCTGCAAAAACAGCGCCGAGAAAAACAGATGGCAGAGACTGGTCGGGTGACCTAACTCCACCGGACACGCACATGCCGCGTGTCGGTGTCGATTTAACAAACACCACAAGAACAGTGGCGGAACACTGGCAGATTCTGCGCTGCTCGATTCTGATTTCGAAAAGAAAAGGCGCCATAACAGGGGCCATTATGAAGTCAATTGTTAAAGAAGGGCTGTGATCTTCATTTATTCTGCAAAGTTCTGGATATTTGTATTGCTTGCAAGAGGAAGCCTTTGAGTTTGAGTAGATTATTTTCATGAAATGTGTGTTAATTAGCAGCTATATCTAGTGTTTATGCCTTTAAGCCTTTTAAGTGCTCTTTTAACCCTCGCCGGACCTATTGGTTTTCTACATACGCGCCGGCCGAGGGGGGGGGGGCGGGTACGACCCCCCCTCGCCGTTTCGCCCCTGGTGGAGCTAGCGCGTCGCGGAAAAAACGAGCGTGTGCGCCGTTACGAGACGCAGAGATTGGTACCCAATTTTAAGGTCCTAGGTCAACCGGTGACCTCTGAGGTCAGGTCAAGTGCCCCAAGGTACGGTTCAGTTTTTGGTGAATAACTTCGCAAAAAACGGCCACAGAGCGCCGATTTTGGCAGCATCGTGTTCGTCTCGCTCAGGCGCGTCGAATGATATGCTTTTTGTCCGGGTCAGGTCAACTTGGGGTGTTGACCTCAGGTCAAGGTCAGGTCAGCACCCCCAGGTCACGAAGTTGGTTGAAAGGGGTCATGTCGCATATCATTCGATTCGGCAGGTCTTCCTGAGTCCATTGGTGGCTTTCCCGACTCGCTAGCTCAATTTGATCAAGAGTTATTGACGAAAAACTAATATGACCTTGATGACGTCATAAATGACGTCACGCAAGGTCAACATTGCAAAAGTGACGCATCTAACCTTGCAAGGAGTGCATCAAATCACGATTCTGTGTGCTTGAGATAGTTGGAGATCGTTCCCGGCGCCAGAATAGCAGTTTTCATTTTTCCCCATTGACTTATAATGGTGAGGTCACGAAAATGACCTGACCTCATATGACCTTAAGGAAAAATCCGAGATATACAAGTTGTGGGACTCATAATGGATACTAGATCCTGCAAGTTTCATTTCCCTGTGACATCTCCTCTGGCAGTGAGGGCGTTGCGAAGTTGCGACATCTGAAGACCGTGCAGAGGTTCACTTATGACGTCATAGGTCAGTGACCTGACCTGACCCAAAAATGCGGTTGGTGTCAAAAGATGCGGCATGGATCAAAGGTCAGGTATGCCAAGTTTCAGCTCTCTATCGCCAGCGTGTTCGGAGCTATCGCGAAAAACCCTATGGGGGGGCGGCACCCGCCCCCCCCCCTCGGCCGGCGAGGGTTAAAAAAAGACAAGAGTTTGTCATGAGCAAAGCCGTGTGAATTACAAACATTATGAGTTGATTAAAATGATTGATCATGATGACCCTGATAAGCCACCGGTACCAATGATTTAGCAAATGTAAAAAATGCATTACATTTGGAAGTATTCAGTTCAGCTTAAAGGGACTGTCCCACCTTAACATTAGATTTGAGTTGAGATAGCCATCTTGATGGACGTTCTTTGAAAATCAGTGCCGTGAAAACCGTTTCTCCAGCAATTACTTCATCGCAAAGAAATTTGAGTTTGATTTTGACATCTGTGCAAATAAGTGCCACAATGTTTTGGTATAGGCACTTAAATCTGATGACGTCATCAGGCTTTCGAACGTCCGTTAAATGTTTGACTAAAACGTTTTGTAGCACGCGGTGGAATATGCTGCGTTGCGCGCAACAAATGCCGCACTTTTAAATAAAGTCGCTAGGAACAGCGGAGATCCCAAAAAGTAAACAAAAGTAAAAGTCTAATATCTTGAAAACCGGTGAATATTTTTCGGTGAAATTTGGTAGATATTCGTTTTCGCTCTTTCTGAACCGAGCGACATCACTTTCATGCCAATTCATAAACTTTTTTAAAGGTGGGAGGGTCCCTTTAAGTGACTTTTTTGGCGATAAGTCCACTTGTCATGAGTTTGCGGTTCGAAGTACTCGAGGCATGCAGCGGCGCCTTGTTTTACGACCATACTCTCACAGTTCCGCTTTTCGGACGTGCAACCGTGCTGCGAGCATCACTGAAAATTCATTCAACAAATGCAGTGCCCTTTGAGAAACCTGGCTAAATGATTGACAGTGTGTCCATAACGTCACTTGAAGCACCGTAGTATTGAGGAAGTAGCCTTGCAAGGTGCACCATTCACCGTCGCTCGGTGCCAACCGCTGCATTATGCATAGACAGGCACCCGAAATTCATATCGTGAGCACTGAGCAGTGAGCTGACGGTCGACGGTCGACAAACCACCCCTGTCAATACCGTGAAAAAAGATTTATGGAATGTGGGGTTGCATGTAATTAATAGATAAGGAGGAAGAAAGAAAAAGAAGGAGAGAAGGAGAGAGGGAGAGAGGAAAAGAAAGAGAGGGAAAAGAGAGAGAGGAAGAGAGAGAGAAAGAAAGAGAGAGAAAGAGAGAGAAAGAGAGAATAATAGCTTCAAACACCGTACTAACGCCCACATACAGCAGAATAACGGCCTAACAAACAGCGAGGCATCGGCTACAAGCAGCGTAGTGGGTTAGAATAATAACTTAAACGTTTACAAACAGCACAGTAATAGCTACAAGCAGCGCAGCAGTGCTCACCTAGCTAGCTCAGGCTGTGGCACGCGTGTCATTAGTCGATACACTCAGCTCGACCATAATCATGGCAGGGCGACTCCGAAATGCCAGTGTTCTCGTTATTGTGCGACGATTGTCCAGATAATAACGGGTTTTCGTGTCTAATGAGACTCGGATGTTCCAACAGAAACTAGCGTAGTTATTAAAAACTAGTAGCGTAGTTATTAAAACACCCTGTGTAGTTATAGTGGCCGTTCCAAAGCAAAAATCAAAGATATGGCTCTGAGAGCTGTAATAAGCTTCATTTATGCATAACAAGCGAACATGAATAAAACAGCCTGACATTTAGAGCGTGTTTGAATCCAACATTTGCTTTTCGATTCACTTCAGAGGCAGCGCGGGACAGGTTGAAGTTCTCAAGACAGAAATACCGTCGTTAAATAGCATGAACAATCATTCCACTGGAACCTCGTCGGCCGTTCGTGCGGACAGGTCCGAATGAAGCCATCCACCATAAATACCCTGCAAGTCGGTCCTCTCTGACCTTTGCACGCTCGGGACGCTCAGCCGTGCAGGTCACGGTCCGCGGCCAGTCTTCTGTGATTTGAGCGGCCGCGCGCTGCACAGCGGGCAAGAGGCCCAGCCGTCACACCAGTCATCGATCACGGCTGATAAAGGCGGCGGCGCATTTCCATACACACTCCCTCCATCACGAGGCGGTCAATAGTGTCACATTGCCGTGACAAACGAGCGGTGACCGTTACCCTGGGCGCGCCTCTGCCAGACGCCAGAAGCCAGCAGCACGTCCGCCGGTCAGCGCAGTAAAGGTCGCCAGTGCAGGGGTCGCGTGCCGGTCAGCCACCGTTCAGCGCCGCGCCACGCGGCTGTCCTGCGCCACCGCCGCCCGGCAAGATGTCCCCGTCACAGCCAATGGGGCGAGCCGTGCCGTGCTGGCGACCTCTGTGTCAGCAGAACGTGTCACGGTGTCAGCAGCCTGTGTCACGGTGTCAGCACGGTACGGCGAACAGGATTTGTGACAGTGTCGGCCGTCGAACGCATTTGCCGACTGCAGTGACGGGTCGCACTTCGTTCCTACTTAGCGGCGCTGGTATGCTCTTCCGTCCCGATGACCGTGTGTTCGCCAGTCCCGAGTAGAGGTGGCAAAATGTGGACCCGGGGACCCGGTCCAAAGAACCAGTCTGGACCCATATGGGTCCAGACCGGTTCCTGGAAATTTTCTGACGGGTCCAACCGGGTCCTACCATGAACTATACATCTTGCACACTACACATTATTGCAAAATATGAAGTGAATGAAGTGAATGTTTCTTGGCACACAGTAGCTCTTGAGAATTCCCAGTGAGAAATAGGCTGTTTTAAATGATGCAACTAATGATACCTACAAGTAGTTTGAATTAATTGACTTTTGGGGAACGGGTCCAACTGGTTCCGGTTCCAACTAAGACCGGGTCCGACTGGTTTCAGAAATGTCCAGCCGGGTCTGGTTCGAGTCTGGTTCCCAAAATTTTCATCTTTTGCCACCTCTAGTCCCGAGCTCATTGCCATTGCATGGCCGTTCTGTCAGTTCGTTTTCTATACCGGACGATCCAATTCATCAACTGCCGCCCTCCGAGCCCTCTCTCTCTCTCTCTCTCTCTCTCTCTCTCTCTCTCTCTCTCTCTCTCTCTCTCTCTCTCTCTCTCTCTCTCTCTCTCTCTCTCTCTCTCTCTCTCTCTCTCTCTCTCTCTCTCTCTCTCTCTCTCTCTCTTTTTCTTTCTCTCTCTCTCTCTCTTTCTCTCTCTCTCTTTTTCTATCTCTCTTTCTCTCTCCTCTCTATCTTGCTCTCTCTCCTCTCTCTTTTTCTCTCCCTCTCCCCACTCTTTCTCTCTCTACCCCTCTGCTAGCGCTCTCTGCTCCTCTCTCCAGCTGTTGACCCATTCTCTCAGCCGTTCGCTGTCGACCGACCCAGCGCCGTTGTCCTGCTGTCGATCCGCTCCATCCGGCCCCCTCCCCCCCCCCCCCTGTCGACGGTGGGAAGGTCGCATGACCTGGGGTGGCGCCGGCGGGTCGACCGCTCCCGACCGGCGCGCCGCAGGCATTATTCCAATATACGAGGACGTCGGCAGGTCGCGAAGGTCCACCATGGATCGTTGTGGGAGCTGTCGCTCCGCCAGTCGGCGTGTATTGTTACTGGGACGGGAATAGAGCAAAGAGGGCGACACGCTGTTACGCGGGGAGAAAAAAGGAGGAGTGAGAGGAAACTGAGAAGTAGTTACGGGAAACGTGTAATTGGTGGATGATTTCTGGGAAAGGGAAGAAGAGAGTGAGAATGAGAGAGAGAGAGAGAGAGAGAGAGAGAGAGAGAGAGAGAGAGAGAGAGAGAGAGAGAGAGAGAGAGAGAAGAGAGAGAGAGAGAGAGAGAGGAAAGAGAAAGAAAAGGAGAAAAGGATAGAGAAAAAGGCAAAGGAGAGGGATAAAGACAAAGGCACAGCAGAAAGAAAACACAAGGAGAAACAGGCGAGAGACAGAGTGAGAGATGATATACTATAAGAGGACGGAGGTTTGAGGAACCAGAGAGCCGTTTAAGCGGGTGCCAGTGATGGGATTAGTGGCAAAGTTATACGGCTAAACTGGCGTCTGAGTGCCAGATTACAGCTGAAGCAGTCGTGGCGGGACATTGTCTTTCGACGGACGCCGCCGGAGTGTTATGATTTCGCGAGCTAGTGGCGATAAAGCGGGGATTTTGTCGCCGCGGGCCAGCTCAGAGCTCTCCACTGCACTGGCTCGGTCGGCTGGCGGTGGTCAGTAGGGCTGCAGTAGAGTGCCGCCAAAAGGCGGATTCCAGGGATACAGCTGCGATGATTGTTCTTGGGAGCGGACTGGCAGCGCGAGTGACCAAGGCAGCCCAGGTGCCCCTAAAATCCTAACAATTATCTCAAGGAGAGGACTTCATGCTCTTTAAAACTAGAAATATTTTCCCATTTCTTATTGTAGAGCGCAGAGGACGAGCACATGTAGATAACACTCGACAACGGTGAGCAGAGAGCATTTAGCTCCAAGCCGTTTTTAGTATCGTCGATCACGCTCTCCCTTTCGACCTATCTGTGACGGGTCGGGGTCGCTGGGTCGCATCACCCCTTGACAGCCGTTTCAGCGAGAGACAACCCGTCTCCGCCGGGAGCGCCATTTCTGTATGAATATTTCACGGTCGATGGGTCGGTGCTGATCGCCCTATATTGCGTCGGAACCGATTGTTTATCGCCGCGTGGACTGCGCGCTCGGATGGGCAGCCGCCTCGGCCGGTCCAGACGCCGGCCAAACTTTAATACTTTCTGCTTTGTTTACGTTGTTTACATGAAAGCTGATGTGGAAATCGAAAACCATTCTTCAAGGCGGGCTTTTGGCTCGGGAGCGTGGCCTAAATGTTAGTCTTGGAAGAATGCCGCGAACAGATAGTGCCCGTGATTTTTTGGGACTCTTAGCTGATCCCATTGGCCGAACTAGGATGCAGTATGTGACCGGAAAACTAACTTTTAATGACAAAAACTGTGAGGAGATAACAAAGTTTTCGTCCGTATCAATCCACGGCTCGGTTAACCGCATTGACGAATTGCTGCTAACCGCAATCAAACTTTGACCTCACGAGCAGGTAGAATCGCCCATGTAGGAAATACAACAACCCTACCCAATGCCCATATAACATTAATGCAACGGAATAAATTAAACCAAATTTCGGGCCGAGTAATCTAAAATCTTACTTCTCACAGAAAAAAAATTGCAAAGGCCCACCATGATTATACATGTAGCCCTCCCCCCCCCCCCCCATCCTCACTCCGAACCTCAGCCTCGCCTCTGTCTGGCAAATGTTTAGCAGAACGGATGACCTGCTCACTTGCACCATTATGACAACTCGAGTCAACTGAGGTATGCGCTGGAGTCATTGCGTTCACTCGGGCCGCTCGGGTCTCTCGGGTCACTCAGGTCACTACGTTCTCTCGGGTCACTCAGGTCACTGCGTTCCCTCGGGTCACTCGGGTCACCATATCGCCATGGTCTCCGGTCACCGTCGTTCGGGGCTGTGGACCGGTGACCGATGCCGGTCATTACCCCTCCCCTGTGGTCCGAACGACCGCCAGACGGGGAGCTCCGGGTAAAAACGGGTCCCCATTAGCCGCTGATGAGTGCAGAGGGCGGTCTGATGGGGAGGGGGTCCCATAGAGACAGTGGCCGGAACGAACTGCGGACGCACGAACCGGGTGATGAAGGAGATCAGTTGGCGACACTGGCACAGTTGATTGTGAATCTATGAGCTAACTTCATCAAACTACACTGATTCGTCTTACCTACACACTGAACTAGCTGCTAAACAGCTAAGCAGTCTCGATGTCTTTGGGCATGCAATTCGTTATCCTACCATCCGTACTGTAACAAACAGCACTGGTGGAAAGCTTTTGTTTGCTTCTGACTCCTAACTGGTTCTAACTTAAAAGCCGAGTCACCCGTTCGATCTCACGGTGACCATGTGACAGCCAACCACGTGACTACTGCAGTCGGTCACGTGGTAAGTCCGGTCGCTTAGAGTCGCGGTCCATTTTCTGTCTCTGTTTTTCGCAGCAGCCTGCCAACGAAACAGAGGCCGTGGAGAGAAGCTCAGTATTCCGTCCGGACGCGGCATCTTTAAACGAAATGAACTGTCAATTTGATAGAGAGCCAAAAATATAGCGTGGAACAACTGATACGGCAGAGGTTCGGACCAAAATATCGACATAGTTGGCAGTTGGATCACGCAGGATTCGCTCCTGATTTCGTTTCGCATTCGTGTGTGTGTGCTGTGTGTTTCGATAGAATGGAATATGTATCCGTTGATATCCAGCTGACCTCCAAATTCGGGTGATTGTGGCCGGGGATTGCCAAATTCAGTCGGTGCTCTTTAGCCTGAATGTGACAAATTCCTGTTGAGTGATGCTCTGTTCAGCCGAAGGCCACCTTCATCCCCTTTATCTGTTACGAATGCATTGCCTGGTCCCGCATTCATACGCAAAATAGCTCTGAGCTTAAGCCCGAATTCAATTCAGCGAGTGAATAGGCTGGCAGCAAGCACTCGCGACTACTGCTGGCGGTCGCAGCTGAATATAGTTCTCGCGTTGGGCCTAGTATATTTCAAATGTGGGGTCATCACTCATCCGGCTCGAAACAAACTCTCAGACTCTTGCGGTACATGAGAGCCCTGTGAACTGTCAAGTTAGGATCTCAAAATACTTAGAATGATGGTGTGCGTACTGCCACTGGGTAGTGGGTACGCATTTAAGATAAAACTAATTAGGCATGTTCGACTCACCACAAGACGTTTATACGGTCTTCTAATATTTTTCACAAAAAAGCTTGTCAACTAAGACGACATAAGCTGATATTGGCAACAATGACGTTTATTTATATGATGATTTAATGACGTGAGCGACGCAAAACATCAGGGTTATCAACTAAAAATCAAAGAAAAACACAGAACACACGGTACACAAAAACTGATGCCATATTTTTATTGAATGTCCTAGGCATAAGACGGAACCGATTTCGCTATTCAGCAATACAAAGTCAAATAATACAACACTGAGCATTTGTTCGCTTAAATAATAAAACTCACACTGCAGCATTTTTAACTTAACAAAAGAACAAGCCATCAACTGTACATCACATCAATGTTTTCACATCCCCGTCTTATGCACATTGAATACTTTGATGTTCGCTTTCATCGTCGCATGAACAATGAAGCGGGGCAACATTCCAACAAGTACGACACAGAGTTGACCTTCAAAAACTCGAGAGCACGACTATTTATAAATCCCTCATCTGCTCCCGCTATGTGCACACAACTGGCCACAAACACATCAATTGTCATGGCATCTGTTTCTTGAGAACCGTCTCATGTCATGGCTGAAAACACGTCTCAAACTCCAAAATCCCCACCTATCCCAACCACTCGGCAGCCTCTGGAGACCTGTTATGGCCGTCACATTCACTCAAACACACCCAAATGGTGTGATTTCCGTGACCCGACGCCACTCCAGCGTTACCTATTGTCCGGCAGTTTTTCCGTGACAGCCGGCAGGTCTCACTCAGAGAGGAGTAGCGATCTCGTGAAGCCGCTGGGGTCGTGAACTGTCGGTCCGGGGAACGCTGGCCACTACCGACGGTACGACCTGCAACGGTCACAGTCGCGGAGTCAGCATGGATGCAGCAGAGGAAGCAGCAGCGTGCGGTACCAAGAAGGAAAGTACAACACCAAAGAGTAACATGGTGTCCGGCTAGGGGTGTGTCCGTATCAATGGGGACGAAAGAAATACAGCAGTGTGACTAAATTTGAACGATATAAAAAATGACAAAAAGGATTATGCATTATGGGCGATTTAAAACGAAGATATAAAGCACATGACATTAGTATTATGACAAAGACGGAACATTTGAAATGAATTTTTCACCGAAAATTGCATGTTAAGCATAAAAAGCGCGTTGGCTCCAATTTATGTTCAGCTGTAAGCAACGCATATTTACATTATATGCACACTATCACGCATATTTATATCATCATCTTCGGAAAAGAAAAAGGCATGTTGGCCAGCTTGCGCATCCTGAGTAGCCCTCAGTGGAGCAAAACAAAGGTCAAAGAGTACATGTAATAGTTATGTTAAGGGCATAAGCTGATGCAGATTCGTGTTTTGATATAATGTTGAGCGGATGTCGTTGAAGGATGTAAACTTCAAAGGAATTTGCAAATACCTTCCAAAGGCATTCTTACCGAAATGTGAAAGACAGATCATAACTTGGGACAATTGTCGCTCAAGACAAGATTCGAGGCCATGGAGCTTATGCCAACCCCGACTGTCATAGTCCATGCCAGATGGAGGGAGAAAGAAGGGACGACAGATGACAGACGGCACTGCAGAGGACACGCCGAGTCAGCAGACCGACCCTCTCCGGGTGAGCGGCATGCGCTCAGAACCCGGGATCGGCCCGGAGCAGTCCGGAGCAGTCCGGAGCGGTCCGGAGGACCCTGATGGGGCCATCAGTACGGCCGCCAACGGGCCCGGCCGGAGCGCTCACCCGCGAAATGAACACTTATTTGCTTTTTATCCTGGACCGATTGCGTGGGTGACAGGAGCGGGGTCGGTCTCTTATGGTGATAGGTGTGCAGGTCTGTCTCTTAGCGTGACGAGTGGTGGTCGATTCGTTCCATGAGAGGTGATGATATCGGTCGCTTAGGTCGAACATGGGATGGCATGCGTAGAGCGTAAAATGTGGATATTTTCATTATTTCATTCGTGCCCGAACCACGGACAGCGCCTCATCCATTCAGACAAAATTTGTCATACTTGTCTGATAACAAAAAAAAAAGAACAGAAATGTCGTCGGCTAAAAGATGTTTAGGCAGGTAATTGAAATAAAAGTGTTTTGGTTTTCCTTTTTCATGGTCAACTACCCGTGGACTTGTAATTCGAGGTTCGGTCGCGTAATGTATTCCACTGACTAATACTATTGATGTCTGCAGCGTTGCCTTTAACGCACTGTCGGCTACGGCAATTGCCGTGTTGGCGCTGATGCGTTGTCACTGCACATTGTCTGCGGCCGTCCCGGTCCGTCCGGCGCTATAATTTGATCACGGTCTGCGGATCAGCAATTAATAGCCGGAGGCATTAGATAATTCCGCCGCCCTTATGATGGAATTTAGACGACAAAGTGTAAGGAAATGAGGTTTCCGTGAGCGCTTCATCATTTGGCAATTTCCGTAAATTCATTCAAACCTTTAATTCTATTGGAAAAAGACGGACATTTACATAATAAAGCAACAAAGCAATTAAACATAAAGCTATGATGTATATTGATAGAGACAAGTAGAAAAAACACGGAACAAATAGTGCATGGACGCGTTTCGATTATTAAATCTAAGCGGTCGACTATTAAATCGAAGCGATTAAATCTCACAAAGCGGTCTAGTACATCTGAGCACGCCTACGTGAGCATTACGGATACGCATACTGTCACCTCCTTTCCTGCATGACCCGTAGCACAGATCTGACGCCATTCATTATGATACAGTAGTTATGTGGAAGGTGGTCGCAGTCGGACGCGGCTCATTTCTCGCACGCACCAGCAGGCCAGCGCGCATACATTGGCATAATGACGGCAGCCGGGGATACGCCGTGGTGTTAATCTGGCGGTCAGGATCGACCGAGCTGGCTGACGCATGGGTCAGGGTCACTGCATCTACACCACGGGACCATAGGATCGACCCCAGCTCTGACACACGGGTCAGGGACACTCCATCTACACCACGGGGCCATAGGATCGACCCGAGCTCTGACACACGGGTCAGGGTCACTGCATCTACACCACGGGGCCATAGGATCGACCCGAGCTCTGACACACGGGTCAGGGACACCGCGGCTACACCACGGGATCATAGGATCGACACCAGCTCTGACACACGGGTCAGGGACACTGCATCTACACCACGGGACCATACTGGTGAGGCTGAGGGTGGAAATGATACCACTCTGCCCGACCTGAGCTGTATCAAGGACCAGCAAGAAATACGCTTACTGCTTATAGCAGAATGGCCAGGCGCCTGCCGCCAGGCTCTAACAACTACTCCAGGCAAAATTAGTAATTGATTGTATAACCAGTGTCAGATGAGCTGGGTGTCCTATAGATAAACGATGTGTAATTTTTTAAAAGCCCCAGTGGAAATAAATAAGGCGCCCATGCAGATTTACTTTACATCCAATGAAACCGAAGTTGACACTGAGTGAGCTGTTTGTAAGCTGGCGTCATGGACGAGGAATATCAAATCACCGGCGAAACAATATTAAACGTCTGGCGTTAATTCCAGCATTTGTCTTGTAATGCCAGCGAATGTATAGCCGGCTGGGGCGACCGAGCCAGTCTGCCGAGCAGCTGTTGCAGCAAATGAGTATCGTGCTGCTGCTGCAGTAACTTCATTTTAATCTACTATACTATTTGTGAAATGAAACTCTGTCTGTCTGTCTGTTTGCACCGTGCAGAGGTGTGCTTTGACGCCGTGCACAGGTCAAACGGTGCGGTCGAGGGGGCTGAAATTTTCGCACGGTGTTGATGACGTCACGGGCACGTGCAGTGTCGAGGTTCGAGTCTCGGGGGGTGGATGGTTCGCACGTGGCACGCCCTGGAAAAGTGCGTATTTCCTCACAAAGTTGCTCAGTCTTCAAGGCATCGGCAGCCGGGTTCAATGGATTTTGCAACTAAAATGCATGACGATCGGCGGCGGGTGCCTCTCATTTGCAGATTGACAGCTTATTTATTTTGAATAACAGAGGCGAATGAAGATGTTGATTTTTGGTAAATAAAGACAGTTCTTAATACGCTAACACAAATGCACCGCGTTTGACGCAATGCGCCACGTTTGTCACAAGGCGCCATTTTTGTCGCTAACCGCAAATCTTTGTCAAATATGGTCCGATAAAGGTGCAATGCGGTGGAAGGATGCATGGCAAAATAACAGGTACAAATGCGCCACGTTTGTCGCAACGCGCCACATTCGTCACAAGGCGCTATTTCCACCAAATATGATTAAGAATAATGGAATTACACGAGCAGGAGCACGGTAAGGAACTCTTTTTTTAGTTCATCAGTTTAAATGATAATCTGTGACCTCACATGACCCAGTGGTAGTGGTGGTAGTGAAGTGGTAGTAGTATTGGTAGGAGTAGCGTTAGGGGTAGTGGTAGTATTAACCCTCGCCCGCACATGCCATTTTCCCATCCTAGAACGCACATGGGGGGGGGGGTGGTTGCCACCCCCCCGCGCCATTTCGTTCCTGTTGGAGATAGAGCTTAGCGGTAAAGACCAAAAAGATTCTTTGGGAAGAGACGAATCCAATGATACCCAGTTTTACCTTCTCAGGTCAGTCATTGACCTTCCAGGTCAGGTCAAACTAAAAAATGTTGCTGTTTTGGGTCACCGTTGGATATCAAGTGCGCTGCTTATCATATACCGATAACGATGCCGTTTTCTGGTGCCAAGCCAGCTAGAACCTCTTTCTCACACTACCCGACCAGGTTTTTGCTGCTGAGGTCATTTCAGGTCAAGTTAGGTCAAGGTCAATTATATGTGTTTGTATGTCTGTGTGTGTCTGTGTGTATACTGATGTGTGCACCGATTGTTTATGTGTCCATATTACATGAAATCATGATCTGAGAAGCTTTTACCAAAAATGCAGTCAAAAAACTTCACAAAAAGTAAATTCCGCTTGCCTAAAACGCAATTATCTTAGATGACCTAGGTTGACCTTGACCTTGACCTTGACATCTGTACATCGTCGAACAACATGTTCCATGATGGGTGGGAGGTAAGACTGGTAAAAAAGGCCGAAATCAAGGTGTCAAAAGCTCACAAGGCCCATAGCCAACGCAAGATGTCGAGAATTGGCCATTTGGGTCATGACATGACCTGAAAAACAAGGTCATATCTCCGAAACCAAAGGTCACAGAAACTTGAAATTTTCAGTGGACATCAAGAAAGGATAGAGGAGCAGCTATACGAAAAATCAGCCTTCTAGCTCTAAAAATGTTGAGTGCAGAGCAGAAAGACTACCTGGGGGGGTGGCAACCACCCCCCCCATGTGCGGGCGAGGGTTAAGGGTAGTGGTAGGGGTAGTGTTAGGGGTAGTAGTAGGGGTAGTCGTAGGGGTAGTGGTAGGGGTAGTAGTAGGGGTAGTAGTAGGGGTAGTAGTAGGGTAGTGGTAGTGGTAGGGGTAGTAGTAGTGGTAGGGGTAGAAGTAGGGGTAGTGGTAGTAGTAGGGGTAGTGGTAGGGGTAGTGCCGGTAGTGGTAGGGGTAGTGGTAGAGGTAGTGGTAGGGGTAGTGGTAGGAGTAGTGGTAGGGGTATTGGTAGGGGTAGGGGTAGTGGTAGGGGTAGTGGTAGGGGTAGTGGTAGGGGTAGTGGTAGGAGTAGTGGTATGGGTAGAATTAGTAGAAGTGTGGTACAGGCCGATCCAATGTGACGTGGTGACCTATACGACCTGGCCTGACCGAAGGTGACCTGGCCTGACCCAGTGTGACCAGGGTGACCGACTTGACCTGACTTGACCCCGTATGACCCAAATTTTATCCAACTAAGCCATCAGAAAATTCCTTTATATATCTGCTTCCAGACGGCTCATCGGTATGAATCAAACACCATTCGAAAGCAAACTGGCTGCTGCGTATTTTATGGCTACGCCGCGAAGCAAGTGGCGCAGCCGCTTGTCTACTATACTATTTGTTGAATGAAACTCTGTCTGTCTGTTTGCACCGTGCAGAGGGGTGCTTTGACGCCGTGCGCAGGTCAAACGGTGCGGTCGATTGGGCTGGAATTTTCGCAACGTGTTGATGACGTCACGCGCACGTGCAGTGTCTAGGTTCGAGTCTCGGGGGGTGGGTGGTTCGCACGTGGCACGCCCTGGAAAAAGGTGCATTTTCTCCAAATTTTGCTCGGATCTCAAGCTTGCTTCAAGGCATCGGCAGCCGGGTTCAATCGCCTTTGACAGTAAAATGCATGACGATCGGCGGCGGGTGCCTCTCATTTCCGGATTGGCAGCTTATTATTCTGCTATACAGAGGCGAATGAAGATGTTGATTTTCGGTAAATAAAGAGTTTTTAATACGCTTACACAAATGCACCGCGTTTGCCGCAATGCGCCACATTTGTCACGAGGCGCCATTTTTGTCGCAAATCGCACAACTTTATCAAATATGGTCCGATAAAGGTGTCATTCGGTAGAAGGATGCATGACAAAACGACAAGTACAAATGCACCACTTTTGTCGCAATGCGCCACATGTGTCACAAACCGCCATTTCCATCAAATACGACTAAGAATAATGGAATGACACGATAGGAGCAAGGTTAGGAACTCTTTTTTTAGTTAATCAGTTTATCGTATAGCCTGTGACTTCACATGACCCAGTGGCAGTGGTATGTGCAGTGGTAGCGGTAGAGTAGTGGTAGTGGTAGTAGTAGTGGTAGGAGTAGCGGTAGGGGTAGTGGCAGCAGCAGGGGTTGTGGTAGGGGTAGTGGTAGGGGTAGTGGTAGGGGTAGTAGTAGGGGTAGTAGTAGGGTAGTGGTAGGGGTAGTAGGGGTAGGGGTAGGGTAGTGGTAGGGGTAGTGGTAGGAGTAGTGGTAGGGGTAGTGGTAGGGGTAGTAGTAGTGGTAGGGTAGTAGTAGGGGTAGTGGTAGGGGTAGGGGTAGGGGTAGTGGTAGTGGTAGTGTTAGGGGTAGTGGTAGGAGTAGTGGTAGGGGTAGTGTTAGGGGTAGTGGTAGGGGTAGTGGTAGGGGTAGTGGTAGGAGTAGTGGTATGGGTAGAAGTAGTAGAAGTATGGCCCAGGCCGATCCAATGTGACGTGGTAACCTATACGACCTGGCCTGACCGAAGGTGACACGGCCTGACCCAGTGTAATCAAAGATGACCAACTTGACCTGACTTGACTCCGTATGACCCAAATTTCATCCAACTAAGCCCTCAGAATAGTTATTATGTTCAAAAAATTTCTTCCGCACGTTCCCGTCCATATTTCTGCTTCCAGACGACAGATCAATTTCAATCAAATACCATTCAAAAGCAAATTAGCTGCTGCCGCATTTTCTGGCTACGCCGCGAAGCAAGTGGCGCAGCCGCTTGTCTAACTTACTATTCCAACAGAATCCGTCTGTGAGTCTGTGAGTCTGTGTGTCCGCACATCGTGTAGTGGGTTCAATTAACCTCGCCTACAAGGCAGACGGTATGTCGTAGGAAGTTGAAAGTTGCACACCTTATAGGTGACAGAGCGGGTCAGCGCCTTTTCTAGGTTTCGGCTCGCTGGGGTGCACGGTTCGCGCGTGGGGCGCGCTGGAAGAACGCCAATGAAATTTTGATCGGTTCGTAGATCTTCATTGAGAGCCGGGGTCGACAAACTTTGTGGACTAAATGCATGCCGATCGGTGGCGGGTGCCTCGCATTGGCGGATGGGCAAGTTTTTAATTTGAATGAAAAGTGGCGAGATAATGTATAGATTATAAAAATGCACCGTGAAAGGTGACCAAGTATAAAAATGCACCGTGTTTGCCGCAATGCGTCACATTGGTGACAAGGCGTCATTTTTGCCGCAAATCGCACAGTTTTGTCAAATATGGTCCGATAAGGGTACAATTTGTTGCCAGGATACATGCTCAGCCAACAGGTTCAGCTGCGCCGCGTTTGTCGCAATGCGCCACATATGCCACAAAGCGCCATTTCCGACAAATACGATTAAGCGTAATGGAATGGCACGAATAGGGGCAGGGCTGGGAACACTTTAAGTCTGATATTTAAGTACTGATTGGATCCAATTATTCTGTGACCTGACATGACCCGGCGGTGTTGGTAGGGGGGTAGGGGTAGGGGTAGGGGTAGGGGTAGGGGTAGTGGTAGGGGTAGGGGTAGGGGTAGTAGTAGGGGTAGTAGTAGGGGTAGTGGTAGGGGTAGTGGTAGTGGTAGTGGTAGATGTAGTGGTAGGGGTAGGGGTAGGGGTAGGGGTAGTAGTAGGGGTAGTGGTAGGGGTAGTGGTAGGGGTAGTGGTAGAGGTAGGAGTAGTGGTAGGGGTAGGGGTAGGGGTAGTGGTGGAGGCAAAAGTAGAACAGTGGCCCGGGCTGATCCGATCGGACGAGAGGCGACCTATGTGACCTGGCCTGACCTAAAGTGACCGGGGCTGACCCCTTTGGCCCATCTTGACCCCGTATCAGCGAAATTTCATCCAACAAAGCCCCCAGAACAGCTCTTTTTTCTCTTCACATTTCCGTCCATATCTACATATGCTTCTAGCCAACATATCGATTTGAAACGAACACCATTCGAAAGCAAATTGGCTGGTGCCGCAATTTTCTCCTACCACGCAGCAAAGCAAGTGGCGCAGCCGCTTGTCTAACTTACTATTCAAACAGAATCCGTCTGTGAGTCTGTGAGTCTGTGTGTCCGCACATCGTGTAGTGGGTTCAATTTGTTACGGCTACAGGGCAGACGGTTTGTTGTAGGAGGTTGAAATTTGCACACCTTCTAGGTGATAGAGCGGGTCAGCGCCTTTTCTAGGTTTCCACTCGCTGGGGTGCACGGTTCGCGCGTGGCGCGCGCTGGAAGAACGCCAATGGAATTTTGATCGGTTCGTAGATCTTCATTGAGAGCCGGGGTCGACAAACTTTGTGGACTAAATGCATGCCGATCGGTGGCGGGTGCCTCGCATTGGCGGATGGGCAAGTTTTTAATTTGAATGAAAAGTGGCGAGGGAATGTGTTGATTGTCGCTAAATGGGTACTGTTTGTGATAGGAATCAACAAATGCACCGCATTTGCCGCAAGGCGTCACATTGGTCACAAGGCGTCATTTTTGCCGCACATCGCACAGTTTTGTCAAATATGGTCCGATAAAGGTACAATTTGTTGCCAGGATGCATGCTCAACCAACAGGTAAGATGCGCCGCGTTTGCCGGAATGCGCAACAATTATCTCAGGGCTTCATTTTTGCCGCAAATCGCACAGTTTTGTCAAATATGGTCCGATATGGGTGCAATTTGGTGCAAAGATGCATGCTCAATCACCGGGTGAAAATGCACCGCGTTTGCCGTAACACGCCACATTTGTCACAAAGCGCCACTTCCGACAAAATCGATTAAGGGTAATGGAATGGCACGAATAGGAGCGGGGCTAGAAGATCTTTTAAATTCTGATTTTTAAAAACATTTATTGGATCCAATTAATATGTGACCTGACATGACCCAGTGGTAGGTAATGGTAGTGGTAGGGGTAGGGGTAGTGGTAGTGGTAGGAGGTAGGGGTAGGGATAGGGGTAGGGGTAGGGGTAGGGGTAGTGGCAGGGGTAGGGGTAGGGGTAGTGGTAGGAGTAGTAGTAGGGGTAGGGGTAGGGATAGTGGTAGGAGTAGTAGTAGGGGTAGTAGTAGGGGTAGTGGTAGGGGCAGTGGTAGGGGTAGGAGTATGGATAGTAGTAGTGGTATGGGTAGGGGTAGTGGTAGTGGTAGATGCGGTGGTAGGGGTAGGGGTAGGGGTAGTGGTAGGGGTAGTGGTAGGGGTAGTGGTAGGGGAAGGGGTAGTGGTGGAGGCAAAAGTTGAACAGTGGCCCGGGCTGATCCCATCGGACGAGAGGTGACCTTTGTGACCTGGCCTCACCCAAAGTGACCGGGGCTGACCCCTTTGACCTGTCTTGACCCCGTATCAGCCAAATTTCATCCAACAAAGGCCTCAGAACAGTTCTTTTTTAAATTCTCTTCACATATCCGTCCATATCTATGTTTCTAAACGACACATCAATTTGAATCGAATACCATTCGAAAGCAAATTGGCTGGTGCCACAATTTTTCCTACCACGCAGCAAAGCAAGTGGCGCAGCCGCTTGTCTAACTTACTATTCAAACAGAATCCGTCTGTCTGTGAGTCTGTGTGTCCGCACATCGTGTAGTGGGTTCAATTTGTTACGGCTACAGGGCAGACGGTACGGCGTAGGGGGTTGAAATTTGCACACCTTATAGGTGACAGAACGGGTCAGCGCCTTTTCTAGGTTCCGACTCGCTGGGGTGCACGGTTCGCGCGTGGGGCGCGCCGGAAGAACGCCAATGAAATTTTGATCGGTTCGTAGATCTTCATTGAGAGCCGGGGTCGACAAACTTTGTGGAACAAATGCATGCCGATCGGTGGCGGGTGCCTCGCATTGGCGGATGGGCAACTTTTTAATTTGAATAAAAAGTGGCGAGAGAATGTGCTGATTTTCATTCAATGGGAACAGTTTGTGATACGAGTTTGCAAATGCACAGCGTCTGCCGCAATGCGCCACAATTATCTCAGGGCGTCATGTTTGCCGAAAATCGCACAGTTTTGTCAAATATAGTCCGATATGGGTGCAATTTGGTGCCAAGATACATGCTCAATCGCCGGGTGAAAATGCACCGCGTTTGTCGCAATGCGCCACATATGCCACAAAACGCCATTTCCGACAAATACGATTAAGCGTAATGGAATGACACGAATAAGGGCAGGGCTGGGAACACTTGAAGTCTGATATTTTAGTACTGATTGGATCCAATTATTCTGTGACCTGACATGACCCGGCGGTGTTGGTAGGGGTAGGGTAGTGGTAGGGGTAGGGGTAGTGGTAGGAGTAGTAGTAGGGGTAGGGTCTAGGGGTAGTGGTAGGGGTAGTAGTAGTGGTAGGGGTAGTAGTAGGGGTAGTAGTAGGAGTAGTGGTAGGGGTAGTGGTAGGGGTAGGAGTGTGGGTAGTGGTAGTGGTAGGGGTAGGGGTAGATGTAGTGGTAGTGGTAGGGGTAGGGGTAGTGGTAGTGGTAGGGGTAGTGGTAGGGGTAGTGGTAGGGGTAGTGGTAGTGGTAGGGGTAGTGGTAGGGGTAGTGGTAGGGGTAGTGGTAGTGGTAGTGGTAGGGGTAGTAGTAGGGGTAGTAGTAAGGGTAGTAGTAGGGGTAGTAGTAGGGGTAGTGGTAGGGGTAGTGGTAGGGGTAGTGGTAGGGGTAGTGGTAGTGGTAGGGGTAGTGGTAGGGGTAGTGGTAGGGGTAGTGTTAGGGGTGGAGGCAAAAGCAGAACAGTGGCCCGGGCTGATCCCAGCGGACGAGAGGTGACCTATGTGACCTGGCCTGACCCAAAGTGACCGAGGCTGACACCTTTGACCCGTCTTGACCCTGTATCACCCAAATTTCATCCAACAACGCCCTCAGAACAGTTCTTTTTTAAATTCTCTTCACGTTTCCGTCCATATCTATGCTTCTAGACGACACATCGACATGAATCAAACACCATTCGAAAGCAAATTGGCTGGTGCTGTATTTTTTTCTACCACGCAGCAAAGCAAGTGGCGCAGCCGCTTGTCTATATTACTATTTGAGGAGGGCGTAGTTTCTGTCTATTACGAAGGTCGCGACATGGTGCTACGTAGCGCGGGTTACAGATCACACCGTTGCACCTACCGCGCTGAAATTTGCGCAAGTTATAGAACAAGGATGGACAACGTGCCTTTGAGCGGTCTCGGCTCGATCGGATCGATAGCGAGCGCGTGGCGCGTGCCCAAAAAGTGCAAATTCGCGTCATAGACTTTACATGTATAAATCGGCTGGCAAAAACGGGCGAAAATGGCTAAATTTGCCCGACACGGGTCCGTTCCCCGTGCAATATCTCGGTAGCCGTGCGCCCGATCGGCACGGGGAAAACAGCATCGTGTAGAGAATCGAACGGGCAATCGAATAGTGTGCGGTGCAGGGGTGGCACGCGCCACGTGCAAGTGTGAGGGCAATTTCATTTCAAAAAGTGCCATTTTAAACGGATTTTGGAATTTATATTAATTTCAGGTGATCGTCAGACGGAATGAGTTGAAACAGCGCCTATTAGCAATAAAAATGTACCGTCTCTCATGGAAAAATTGTGAAAAGCTAATTGATCAAAAACAATGTGGAAAAAATCGCTGAATTAAAATGGTATTTGTCCATAATGTGCCACTAAAAAGATACACGGGATTTGCTGCTTAACCTGATACGCTTGACAATTGAAAATGCTATCATTAGAAAGAGCATTCAATTCTCTCCAAGATCCAATCATCACGTTTGCATGACAAGCAACAGTATTCTTTAAAATATAAATGTTTTAAACCTCTGCAAAACGATTTTTAGCGAAAATTACCTACGCCTTTCATTTGTCTTAAAACTACGCACCTCAATTATAAAGCACATTTGACAGATTCTGAAGTGGAAAGCATGCTTATCAGACACGGGCACCTCGATGCGGTGGATATTTTTTCCTTGATGTAAGAATAACCAGTAACCTCATAATATAAATCTGAAATAGGAGCCAAAAAGTTATATTTAAGATTATCGAATATTTCGCTCCTGGAGCTTCGTCAGCGATAATAACAGAAAAACATATACGTTTTAAACATGGAACAACAAAGAACACTGCAGAATAAATAGCAAACTCATGCTACACTTCGCAAGGGACCGACATTTTTGGCGAAGTTCGAATAGGTACAATATGAATGCATGTATATAGTGTACGTATTTACAATATACACGTATATAGGTACAATAAACAATAGCTTTACATATAGACATAATCGACTACATGTGCATACATTACACATAATATCATCAATTATTCAATTATTCACATGTGATTGTTATTATGTACACTTCACACTATATGTACCCAGAAAAGTTTGTGACGCATTTACATTTTGAATGATGTTCTCTTTATGATTATACAATATATACATATTTATAATATACTACACATATATACAGAGGAAGTATTATACAGATATATACAGATGTGCAATGTACAATGCTTACATATATTTACATATATCTATGAGTCATATATCATCTATGTACAAGTGTCACGTACAGTATACATATACTGTATACTGTATACTGTATATACTGTATATACTGTATACAGCCGCTGACACGGCTGCAGCCTTAGACATACATATATATGTATACTGTACGTGACACTTGTACATAGATGATATATGACTCATAGATATATGTAAATATATGTAAGCATTGTACATTGCACATCTGTATATATCTGTATAATACTTCCTCTGTATATATGTGTAGTATATTATAAATATGTATATATTGTATAATCATAAAGAGAACATCATTCAAAATGTAAATGCGTCACAAACTTTTCTGGGTACATATAGTGTGAAGTGTACATAATAACAATCACATGTGAATAATTGAATAATTGATGATATTATGTGTAATGTATGCACATGTAGTCGATTATGTCTATATGTAAAGCTATTGTTTATTGTACCTATATACGTGTATATTGTAAATACGTACACTATATACATGCATTCATATTGTACCTATTCGAACTTCGCCAAAAATGTCGGTCCCTTGCGAAGTGTAGCATGAGTTTGCTATTTATTCTGCAGTGTTCTTTGTTGTTCCATGTTTAAAACGTATATGTTTTTCTGTTATTATCGCTGACGAAGCTCCAGGAGCGAAATATTCGATAATCTTAAATATAACTTTTTGGCTCCTATTTCAGATTTATATTATGAGGTTACTGGTTATTCTTACATCAATTTTATTCATCATGAGCCTCAAGCAGAGTTTCAGCTTTCTAAGAAGGATATTTTTTCCACAAACCAAAACGTTTAGCCGTCAAAAAGCAATCGACCGAAATGGATAGATAACCCAACCGACACAAGAACAACCGAACACCCGCCGATCGAAAATATCCCTTTTCGCGTTGCGGAGCACGCGGGTCACCCTAGTGGATACCTATTCCTGGGTCATTCGCATTTTCATTTTATCCATAGTCAATACTACTATAGTTATCTTCGCCCTGTGCTACGGAGATTTGGTTACTTAACCAGCATAGCTAGATAGATACACTTACATTGTATCCCGATTCCTCATATGAACCATAGGTCAGGCCAACAGTTACATATGTTTTGTACGTTTCTGTACGTTCTTTCCACCGAACCGTTAAAGAACCCGACTCTAAGAATAGAGCCATAGGCCTACAGGAGTTATGCTGTTTTTATTCCAGTTTACATTTATCACGCCGGCCCCGTCATCGATCTGCGTTTTGTCCGGTCGTCAGCTGTTCTGCAGCCGGGCCGGCTACATTTCGCCCTGTCAAACTTCTTTCCAATACCATCAGCTGGCTAGTTTGTCTCCCTTGTATGGCCCCCGTTCAGACTAGCAATAAATCTCCATTGCAGCTTGTTTTGCCGAACGTCGGGACGTGTTCCCGATGCACTGCGTGGGTCCAAATCAGGTCACATACAAAGAAAAGAAACGTGGTCTTTCGGCCTTGGCAGGCGCTTCCTGCCTGCATATTTCTGCAGAACAAGGTACCGTGTCTTGCGTTCTTACGTTATGTCAAAATTGCTTGAAAGTTCTTTAAAATTCAAACGGCGTTCTAAGGCCAGAATACTTGAATAAAAACGATCTCAAGCAGTAGCGGCGGAACACACTCAATTGAGAGGGGGGGGGGGCACTGCCGACTTTTGGTCCCATTCTTTCCATGCAACGCCCATAGGACTAATATTAAAATGCCAAAATCAAAGGAGGCACGGTGCCCCGGTGCCCTCCCCGTTCCGCCGCCTATAATCTCAAGGTATTATTGTTGTCAAATGTAACGAGAGAGAGAGAGAGAGAGAGAGAGAGAGAGAGAGAGAGAGAGAGAGAGAGAGAGAGAGAGAGAGAGAGAGAGAGAGAGAGAGAGAGAGAGAGAGAGAGAGAAGAGAGAGAGAGAGAGAGAGAGAGAGAAAAAAAATATATATATTGGGGCAATTACTTTGTAATTTCAAGTAACGCTAGAATATTGAAAAGTTCAGGCTTGCCACGCTGCTTAAGGTCAGTTAATCTTTTTTTTTTACTTTTAACAATTCCCCGAGCCTCGAACATGCTTGTCTTGAATGTCATTTCAGCATCATTTTTCCATTAGCGAGACGATGCATGAAAAACCGTATCACGGCATAAAAAGAAAATCCCAAGATAATTCACGGCACACCATATCATCGTTTTATTGTTTGGGCCACACCCGCAACGGATAGGTGGTCCTGGTTGGAGAAGAGTGGATGTGTTTCCCTAACGCACAGCAATTTGCGACCGAGGATTCGAAAAACTGAACGGCCAGTTCAGCCGAAATTATGGCCGTACGCCAGTTTCTCAAACACTGTGCGAACTGAAGGCCGACATCCCAGTGTCCGCGGCTTGTTTACGAAAATGTGTCCCGCCCTGGAAGTTGAAACATAAAATGGAGTTGCGAGAAATGGGCCGCTACATTATAATGTTGCGAGAGAGCGGGCGAATTTTCCGTGGACTTTCGGGAGCGCTAAGAGTTGTTAGTTTTCTAACAAACATAGATCTGAGCCAGTGTTGTGGAGACGGTCCGCACGAAACGGGAGTCTTCCTTTCGTGCGTCATTTAAGGCCAGTGCGTTGAAGAATGTGAGGTGATATTTCGCTACAGAGAATAACTATCTGCATTTGATAGGTTACAGATGTTAAATACTAGGGATTTTAGAAATGTAAAGAAAACAGTTCCACATATCAATCCATACGTTTACTTCTGCAAGTACAATGCATCACGCATGTGCCTTGTCCCTTGCTAAGTAGGTATCTGCCATATTTATACCCAGGGTCATGAGACTAAGGTCAAACTACCGGGGTGTTCTCATCCATGTTTGACCTGTTTGACTATGCATGACAAATTAGTCAAAGTTCAGGTGCCACTGAAACATGTGCGACACGACGACAGCGCCTCGTTATGAAAATATGTTACAAAGGAACTTGTTCTGATTGTTAAAACCATGATTAAAACTGTTGACCTCTACAAAACAATGAACGACATAAAGCAGGCAGACATGCACTACCTAAGGTCACACACCACCCACCGGTCAGTTCCGGGGCGGAGGCTACTCACTGTGTGGTTGAATTAACAAGCGGGGTCAGTATTAGCTCTAGAGACCCGGCGCTGTCGGACCGGTGCGCTCGGCTGAGGCCTGCCGCCGCGCCTCCGCCGCCGCCGCCGCCGCCGCCCCCGCCCGGCCGCCGCCCCTGCTGGCGGCACCAGTCCGCCGTTAGTCACACACACACAGGCCGCCCCCGCCCCCGCCCCCGCCCCGGACAGAGGCGGCACTATGTACACACACCGGGCGACCCTGGGTCGGCGCTATGTACAGGTCAGCAGGGTCAGGTCAGACACGAGCATTGGGCTGACTAGAACCTTCGAGTGCTTTGTAGTGAGTAAAATGTTATTGCGACACCGGAGATTAATATAAGAATGCAAAGCTACAATAAAACTAAAGTTTAGGGTATACAGCATTGCGTTTATGTTGCAGATCTACGCGTTCGTTTTGAATTGTGGTGAGTTTAAAACAGCAGGCACAGTATATTTACTGCTCCAAGATATTAATGCATCCTCACAACTGGTCAAGATGAAGAGGCATTGAAGGTTTCCCTGTTGAAAATATCTACCTCATTGTCCAAAACTGAATTATTTGCTGTCATCAAAAGCTAAGGATCATGCAAACTCATTCGTCTGTCATGAAAATTAAAAAATGACCATTCGAAATAGAAACAAAAATGCCTGAATTTAGAAATTTCAACAAGTGAAAGGAAAGTGAAGGGAAGGAAGGCCAAAGTATTTAACAACAGTACCACAAACGACGTTAGCTCGGAGGATTGAAATGTTAACTAAATACGCAGGTCTTCTGACAGAAGACTGACAATTTTCGCAGCACAATTGTCTTGTTTTGCCCACAGAAATCACACGGCAAAACGCGCACACATTAGTTTCGGTCAGTATACACATTTTCCACAGCAAAACAGAGTGCTTTAGGACATCGCCGCGCCAGCGGCAACCACCACCCCACCATCCACCAGCCAAGCGTAGCGCCCCAAGCAGCTATGCATGCAGCGGACCGGCTGACCCGACTGCCACCTATCGGTCGCCGGCAGAGTTGGTACTTACGCGCGGCGTGGCCGCTGTGTCGCTGGCGTCGCTGCTAGGCCACGCCGGATCGCTGCCCTCCCCGCTCATCAGCTGACGAAGCTCCGAGACAAAGCCGTTCAGCTCGGCGCTGCCGCCTTCAAAGCTGCTGTTAGCGGTTGGTGGACAGTTAGCGGCGGTGGCGGTGGCGGCGGTGGTGGCGGTGGGGTCGCTCGAGGCGCTACCGGTGCCGGTGGAGGCGGAGGGAAAGGTGAAAGCGGTGGAGGTAGCGGTGGCGGTCGAGGTGGTGGTGGATGCACTGCTGATGGGGGTGGTGTTCTGGAATGACGCGGGAGGTAGGATGACATGACTGGGTCGCGCCGCGGCCGAGCCGGTGTACGCGCTGATTATGTCCGC
Source organism: Amphibalanus amphitrite (assembly GCF_019059575.1). Classification (NCBI taxonomy): domain Eukaryota; kingdom Metazoa; phylum Arthropoda; class Thecostraca; order Balanomorpha; family Balanidae; genus Amphibalanus; species Amphibalanus amphitrite. The sequence goes on along the minus strand of NW_024882735.1, from coordinate 38,945 downwards.
TGAGGACTTGGTGGAGGGTCGGGGTAGGGTGGAGGTGCCGCGCCAGCAGGGCGGCTCGGGCCGGCGGCGCAGCGAACCCGTCTCATACGCCGGCGGAGCGGCCGGTTTTCGCGGCAGAGAGGCCGTCCAGCAGGGCGGTCGGAACGGGTCGGTCAGAGTGTGGGAGGAGGCAGAGGCGGAGAGCGGCGGCAGAGCGGTGTGGGAGAGCCGAGCGGACGCAGGCAGAGCGGCGGCGGTGGCAGCGGCGGCCGCTGAGCAGGCGCTACTTACACGGGCGTCGGCCAGAGAGCTCTGTACAGGTGACCCATTCGTCATCCTGCGAAAGGAAACGACCGTAGTGAGAAAAGGGAGCATGTTTTGGAGACCATCGAAACATTAGGTTATAATAAATAGCGCTGGTATGTAACCCTGAGTGTTGATCAGAAATCAAGAAACGTTTACAGCTGCACATCGCACTTCATAGCACAATGCATGCCAACTAAACGTAAGTGTCCATTCCATTGCGCTCCTATCTCCACCGTCAAGCCTACCGCATCATATGCGCATTTCATTGACTGTGTCGGAATTTCTGTCGATCTTCAATCACTGCGGCACAGCCTAACTCCAGGCGTCAACTTGACGCTGCGGTACGGTCTAACTTCAGGCATTATTCAGCCACTGCGGCACAGCCTAACTTCAGGCATTATTCAGCCACTGCGGCACAGCCTAGCTTCAGGCGTTTTTCAGCCACTGCGGCACAGCCTAACTTCAGGCGTTTTCAGCCACTGCGGCACAGCCTATCTTCAGGCGTTTTTCAGCCACTGCGGTACAGCCTAACTTCAGGCATTATTCAGCCACTGCGGCACAGCCTAACTTTAGGCACTATATAGTCACTGCGGCACAGTCTACCTTCAGGCGTTATCCAACCACTGCGGCACAGTCTAACTTCAGGCGTCAACTTGACACTGCGGCACAGTCTAACTTCAGGCGTTGTCCAGCCACCGCGGTACAGTCTAACTTCAGGCGTTATTTAGCCACCGCGGCACAGCCGAACTTCAGGTGCCATATAGCCACTGCGGCACAGTCTAACTTCAGGCGCTATCAGCCATTGCGGTACAGTCTAACTTCAGGCATTATTCAGTCACTGCGGCACAGCCTAACTGAAGGCACTATATAGTCACTGCGGCACAGTCTACCTTCAGGTGTTATCCAACCATTGCGGCACAGTCTAACTTCAGGCGTTTTCCAGTCATGGCGGCACAACCTAACTTCAGGCGTTTTCCAGCACGGCGGCACAGTCTAACTTCAGGCGCTATATAGCCAATGCGGCACAGCCTAACTTCAGGCGCTATCAGGAACTGCGGTACAGCCTAGATTCAGGCGTTATCCGGCTACTGAGGCATAGTCTGACTTCAGGCGATCTCAAAACTCAAACTAAGGACTCCTGTGTAGTGTTTGGCTAGCCGTCAGCGCGTGATCTACGATCAGCTTTACGATTATCAGTATTGCCGTTTAATCGATCCCGGTCTCTCTACGGGACTGACTCATCTCTCACTCGCCTGGTGAACTCGCTGTGTGACTCATCTCACTCACCTGGTGAACTCATTTGGCGACTCATTTCCCAGGCCGGAGTCGGAGTGCTCGTGATGGGCATCCACCGGGTGGACTGGTGGCGCTGCCAAGTGTCCATGTCGAGAAACAGGCAGGACCAGCCGACCGGCCGCCGCGCGGGAGCTGTCGACAACAGGCCATCGTACATCACGGTTGATGAAGGTTTGGCTATTGATAGCTATAGGCAGCTACAGGCATAGCTACAGGAAGCACACAACATCTTACGGAACTGTGTTGTAATAGTTTGCTGCGATGGAAGATGACGTTTGGAGCACGCATTGTAAGTTTGACGTACTGCGGGTGCTCATAGCGCCCCCTTAGGGTCACTGGGCTAAAAAGTAAGCAGAAATGTGCATGAGCGAGGGAGGAGTCTATAAGGCATTCACATAAGCAAGTTTCTCCAACCTCATGTACGCTTATGTAGAGCCTCCGTTTCTAAAGGCAGACATTTTCAGCGAATTCGAGCACCATTACGAATACATCATACATTCGTCATAGCATTGCTACTGAGGAAGCACAAACCGGAAGAAGAAAGGCAAATAACTTACCGAAGAGTTGTTACTTGGTGAGTTAGTGATGTTAAAGCCCGGTCGCGCCCTTTCCTCCGCTGAATGTTAGTCGTTCACATCTCGGTCTTATAAAAGACTCATTGTATTGGTCTGCGGTTGCACCTCATCATATTCAATGTCACAGTTGACAGCAGGCATGCCATACAAAAAGAGTACAGAAAAGTTGCAGAGCACAACGACTGATTATAGATACCGTTGAGGAAGACGCCGACTAAGTAATCTGTTACAAGAATGGTGTTAATTCCATGCGACTAAAGAACTTGCTATTGTTAGTCAAGCTGGAATAAGTACTAGAAGTTTGACATATCTACCGGAAAGATCAGTTCAGGCTTCTTTTTGTTATGATTGGCTAATATGGTGCGATAGAAAGCTGACAAAAATGAGGTAGGTACTAGGTAGACACTCGAAACGGATGTAGGGTGGCTTGTATCATACACCATCAGATCCGTTATTATGGGCTTTGGCATGTGTGAACTAAGAAATTGATTGATAGCCCTTTTAGATTTCAATGACTATGGATGCATACTAGGTTGGACTGACGTTTTAAATGCTCCTCGTTTTATAGCTTACATGCTCCTCATTCATAAGTTTGGTATGCCGTCTTACTATTAAGACCTTTAGACATAGCAATGCATTGAAGTTAAATTTCAATTTCGATACGCACAAATTCACGGAGGTGACTACACTCGAATCAAAATAAATACAATAGCAAATAGCAATGCATGAGAGCAAATAGTTCGGCCAAGCTAATGTCAGAAAACAGCCATCGATTCGTATTCAATCAGTAAGTTATAGCACTTGAATAGCACCATTTTGCTCAAACTCATCACAGATCTATGGCACTATCCCATAGCAACTATTCCACAATACACCATCATTCACCTCTCACCAGCCTTAGTTAGCCCAGTCACCGACACCACTCCCATCATATAAAAAACGCCGGCAGAGGCCAGCCGTACCTGGCGGAGGCTGCGCCAACTACAGGTTTTCCTCCGCGGCCGTCAGATGGCAGTGGCGCCGTCTGCACGGCCAGTGACGTGTGGCTGGGCCGTTCCGGTACGGCCGGCGTGGTGACATAGTAGCTGGCCAGGGTGCTGCCGGAGGGCACCGGTCGCGGCCGGGACGGCGGGACGGAGTAGTGGGTGGAGAGAGGGGTCGAGGTGGTGAAACTGGCCGAGCCCACCGCTGACGACGAGACCGGAGGGATGGGGGAGAAGGCGGCCGGTGCTCTGCCCGGCGCACCCTCCCCGACACTGCAAACACACGAACACACAACGTCAACAGGTCAGATGGATTACAGGGCAAAGACAAATGGATAAAAAGGAATCGCATCCGTGCTTTGCAACACAAACTATAGAAAAGCCTAGATGACACAGAAGCCCAACTCATCATAATGCACCCAACAACAGTAGCCCAAGACATCAGCCTGCACCATCAAAAAACTCTGAAACACTTACTCATCCTTCTGGACGCGTTTGGCGGCGTACTTTATCCGCGGCATTCTCGCGTCCGTCTCCACCCTTGTGTAGGGGATGGGGTCGGTGCTGGCCACCGGCGGAGGGTCGACCAGCTCGAACTGCAGGTGTCTCCGCAGCTCAGCCGGCAGGCGACGACTGCGTTCCGTCTCCGGCGACCTAGAGCGTGACCTGAGGACGGCAGGGGAGGGTAGTGAGAAAGGGTGAGAGAGACATAGACACTGGAGAAGGATGAAAGACAGACAAAGAGAGGGCCTTGAGAGAGGAGGAACGATGGGGTGGAGCAAGGGTGTCGATATTTTTGTCAGCATGTTTTATTAGCTGAGCAAACAATACGTCATAAATATCTTCCAAATATGTCAGTTCGTGCCTGTCGAGTCACAGGCACGCCAGCATACACACAATTTAGCTTACCAGCCCACCCTTTCCGATAATTCCTCGGATAGATCATCATTTCCGCTTATCACCAATCACATAGAGCGCAGGGGGATCCTACGTAAGCACATTATCACTGAACAACTGGTTCACAGAAAATCGATATATCTACAAGCTCGTCGGGTGACGCAAACCCCGTCTGACAATACAAGCAAGCAACGCGGTTATGAATGGCGTTCTCAGCCCGGCTACGTCATTGACAGGTGTGTGTCAGGTAGCGAAATCTGTCAACATAGCTCAACACAGTAGTCGTGACCGACGCCAATCGATATTTCGAATTTCTTGGTAACGGTAACAAAGGGAGCGGCTGAGACCGCATTACGTAATGCGTTATTAGCTCAGACTGCACGGCCGGGAGCGGGAGACTGTGGTACTGCATTGTTTGAGGATGAGTTGTGTCCATGGCGTCTCATGTATCTGCGTGGGATTTGGGTTGCAACATCGGACATGTCACATCTGACATCCATTGTTCGGAGGTGTAAGGAGTTGGTGTTGCTTGTAAGCAGAAGGGCGCTGCTTGTCGTTTTAATAAGAGTGTGAATCGTTTTAATAATGTCGTTTTAATAATGTCGTTTTAATAAGGCGCATTATCCAATAAGATTGGTAAAACACCGCGCGTAAATTGAGATGTATTCGATGTCTTCGAACAAGTTTTATTGACAATGAGATTAGAATGTCATTTGCACTTCTAAGTGTCCTATGCATTTTGTGATGTTTGCTACGCATGCTGTGATGTGATCACCATTATATAAGCATGCATTACAAACTCAGCTTCTAGTTGTTTAAAACTTTCGGTAATTCAACTACATCACGCCATTTACAAGAGAAAAACGCCGTTTTGTAATAAGCTTTCACCGTGGTGTCTCCTCTATTCATTAGCGTCATGAATGAAGCCGTACTGCACCCGGTTGGCCTACAGTCAGTAGTAACCTTGGCTCTCTCCCTGTGAGCTGGCTCCATGCCAAGTGATCCGGTTGTCCTCTCATGGCCCTGTCACCGTTACACAACCGTTCAGAGCCCATGCACTCGGCCCTCCAAGATCGCCATTTGCAATGCTAATGCCGTATCACACCCATATAGGGCCGATCAGAAGGCATCAGTTCGATTTAACTCGAGCTAAAGCGACGTATACCGTGTTTCGAGTAGTATATTGCTTCACAGGCAGCTCAGGCCTCAGTCATTGCAATCGTGACGGCTCTGAGGAGCGTAATTGAGTCATTTGATCGTCGCAGAGCGCGGCTTGTAATGCATAAAGACAGTGACATGACATGTGCCGAGTGTGATGACTCTAGTCAAGTTATAACTTGACATAGCTAAGTAAAGCTTTTCTCGACATAAGCTGAGAGACGTTGCAACAACAAAACTGAAGATTACGAATGTGTGATGCAGCATGCTGCTTACCGTTATACCAGCACGAGGAAGGGACCGTGCAGTTGAAAATTGTTAGAGCCGCCAAGGAAAAAAATTACACCTTTTCTTGTCCACAGAGAAGCGTGTTGGCTGTAAATTGTTAGCTGGTTGTACATTACGCGAAAAAAATATGAATGAAGCAGGTCTAACATAAAAAAGAAGCAGATGCATCATACCTACTCCTCAAACTGTCCTTTATTATTAAAGTATAAATGCAATACACGGTCCCCGTTCCCCATTCCACGCCCAGCTTTTCGCTGACTAACCTGTGTTTCCGGACCCGCCGTTTGGGCTGGTAGGAGAGCTCCGACTCGGTCTCCATGCCCGAGTTGAGGTAGCCGGACCGGTGCTGGGCGACGGGCGCCGTGTGGGCGGGGGCGGCGGCGGGGGCGGCCAGTGAGCCCTCCGCCTGCCGCCGCTGAACCTCTCGCCACTGTGCCTCCGAGTCGACCAGCTCGTAGTTGGAACCGTGGTGCCTGGAAACGAACGAGAATGGTGAAATGTCAGGATACGCCTTCCAGGACAGTCTTTGTGAGTGTGATCTTTATCGGATTAGCTATTGAATTATAAGAAAGAGAACAAACAAAACGTTTGTGTCGGCTGGATCAAATAACATCCACTTTCATAATGACTCCACACGCTTTAATACAGGAAAATTAAGCGTTCGTGTCTGGCTAGTGAAGTATATCATGAGCGAATTATCATGATTTTGTACATTACAAGGATCACAAGCCATGCGTGGAAAGAAGATTACCATGACCACAAGGTCGTCGATTAGGTTCGCTAGGGAAATAATCTGATGGCGTTGAGTAGGACTTTCTTATCCACACGGCGCATGGACAGGTAAGTGAAACTTTTTTAAATATAAAGGTACTGTATTATAGAAATACAGCAAATATCATTAGCATCGGTTGAACGTTCAACGGCGCATGGACCTGCGATTCTGGCAAAACACTCGCGAAAAGTGACATCCTAAACCAGTTGATGACGGCTTTATTTCAAAAAGCGTCCGTATCGCACACGCTAGCGAGACACGTTCTGACATTCCGATCTAATTATGTAGTCACAGCTATGTCCGGTCACTCAGTACAGCCCGCTGAGTTCGCCTCACCACGCTGTAACACGCTTTGATTTACTGTTGTAGCGCTGTGACGTACGTACGCCTTGATATGCTCGTACTTTAGGTACCATTCAGTTCTACCGTCTCGATTTATTAGACCATCGTTTGATCACATCTGTCTCTTCCCAGCATCTTCGCTCCCCTCCCCACCTAGTTCTCTTACTCGTCCGCTGGTGGCTTATTGACCGTCCGTATACTGCTGGATTACTGAACGCTGTCGCTGTGTCGAGGTCTACTGACCTGTGCCTCCGGCTGCGGTGCCGCCGGCCGCTGCTGCTTCTCTCCGACTCGGAGCCCGACTCGTGTCGTCGGTGGCGGTGTTTACGGTGCGCCCGTGACGATCCCGGCGCAGAGCTCGCGTCGCTGTCGTTACCCGAACTGCGCCGGTGTCGATGCCTGAAAGGGAGGGAGGAGAAGAAGGGTGATGGTCATTGATCAGACGGTAGTATTAGCATCGGTAAATATCTCGTTTCATTGCACAGATACGGATGGCGTACATTCACTGAATCATTTATTGGCGTGAGTTCCTTATGCTGAAGACCGCCCCACCCTGCTTATCCACTAGCCCTAAGTTTGCTCTGTCTAATGCCTTATCTCCACCATCAAGGCCTATTCACCGATCCCTTTCGGACAGCCAATAGCTCCTCCCCAGCCCGGTCAGTCATCTGACCTGCGCTTCGTATAGCTGTCCTATGATCCCCTTCCGCCAGGCCAGTGCACTGACCATTATCTACTCTTCACCTCAGTACTCTCATTCATCTAACCTGCGCTGGGTGCGGCTGTCCACCGAAGACTGGCTCTCAACACTGGCGCTGCGCCTCGGCCGACCCAGCGAGCTGCTGTTGTTGAACAGCGCAGGGACCTGGTTGGCCGAGAACGGAGCCGACCGCACCGAGCGGGGGGAGTCCGGCCGAGACTGCGACTGGAGAGTCATCGAGTTCGCCCGGTACATACTGGACATGCTGACGGCGAGAGGGCAGGTCAGGTCACAGGGTGAGTTAAGGGGAAGGACACAGAGGCAGGTCACATGGCGGTTCATGGGGCTGGTCACATGGAAGGTCAAATGAAGGGTTATGCAATAGGTCAATAGTCAGGTCTCAGGTCAGGTCACATGGGAAGTCACATAAAAGCTCACATGGGAGGTCAGATGAAGGGTCACATTAGAGGTCGATAGCCAGGTCTCAGGTCAGGTCACACACAACTCACGTTCAGTTAGCAAACAAATGACATGAACAGTGAACACTCCAACAGCACACATGACTCAATGGCCCAGGTCATTGGGCGTCGAACGGCTATAGCAGCCCCATTTGCAAGCAATTCCACGGCGATTTTGGCTCAATCAGGCCACCACCTCTTTCATTGTGGTCACTGGACCGTGAAACTGTGGTGTGGATAGCCTCGCCACCATTCCCACGGCGCCTGTGGTAAATATCGTCTGAGATCAGTAACTCCTAAGCACTTCCGGTCTCTCACACATAATTCACCAATGAATGAGAGTGAAAATGGTCTCATTACATCCTCATTAACTCTGAACAATGCAAATTAGTGCTTGTGTGTGCCCTTTCTTAACATGGCCATCGTAATCAAACCGCATACATACCACGGTATAATACTACGGTAAAAACCCGCTAATAGCAAAACACAAACAGAGTTTTTCACCGACAATTCAGCCACTCTCTAGTTCTGTAAGTTGATTTTTGTTATGGGGGTAACTACGGCAGTGAACGTTCCCTATTCCCCTCCCCCTTACCTCTGAACAGGCTGAGGGATGGACAGGGCTGTCCGACACAGAGATCTCCTGTCAGCGTCGTCATCCGTTCGGTGATGAACTGAAAAACGGGAAAACCAGAGTCCAGACGTTAGCTTTTCAATATTCAATTGATTCTAGAAAGTGTTATATACGTATTTTTAGGCATTGTTTAAATGTACGTAGGTACATAATTAGCGCATACGCCACACGATATCAGTCTTACAAATGGTATCTTTGCTCTTAGTTTCGAACGGCGAAAACGTTAAAAAGCACATGTGAATTGTATATGTTTGAAGTGCAAAAGTGGTTAGGCCAGGCATATTTACCACTCCGTGTGTTTTAAATGCAAGAATGGATTTGCGTTGGAAATACCAGACACCTGATTTACATACGGGAGATAAAGTTTTTAACGATTTTACGTGCATTTTGACTAAATATCCATGACATTTAGGAGGAATAAATGAGTTCAAGCACCTGTACCGCCACTTTAACTTGTACTCTTAATCCATAATAAAAAAATATATTTTTTGGAATGATTTGGATGAACTTGTTGATGTCGAGAAAAGGTCGCTATCCTTGCTTTCCCCAAACTCTCAACAATTTGAAATGTTGTCTTAGGAGCAGCACAAGCTATGCTCAACAGCTCTATCAGAGAGCAGGAAATTCCGAGCCGATTACTAAAACGATTATCGTTGACATGAGTAGTTTTAACGCGCGGTTTCCCTACATCCGAATAAATTCCTGTCTGGAACCAGTTTTTCAGCGACGGTAACCATCGTAAAGCGATCACAGAGCGGGTGCAAGTGCTCCGATGGGCATTTTTGGCGGTAACAAAACACGGACATGTCGTACATTGTCCTCAAGGCACAGGTGCGTTGCCAGGCGCGTTACACGAGCCTCCGCTGGACAGGTGCGCGCCGAATTCAGGCCAGGGAGGTGTCAGGTGTGTAAAGAGAGTGTGGCTGGTCGGGCGGGCGGACACGGGCCCTCAGACTTCACCTGTCCGTCTCGCGGCAGACAGTGAAGGTGAAAACTTCCCACACTCGGCCGAGAATGCCGGAATTAGCATAATACGGCGCCGCGGGCCGGCCGCGCCGCGAGTGTCGACACTCCGCCGTGGCCGCCGCCGCCCCCGCCGGCACTGGCAGACCTCATAGCCGTCCCAAATGGGGCCTGATGTGTGCCGAACGCTGGCGGGCCGGCCCGCACCGGCCACTCCCCCTAACGCTGCCGTTCGCGCCGCCCAGCCCACGGCGCCTCAGACAGGCGGTCTTTCCTAGGAACATTCGATGGCGTGAGATCTCTCTCACATACTAGGGATAGTTACCAAAGTGTCCGAAGTTAAAGGAGCCAAGTGAAAAGAAAAGCAGCGTCCTATGTGATGGTGCGGCACTGCGTGTTACAATAATTGTGCCCACACCTTGCTTTAGATATACCCCGTGATAAGTGTTATAATGACACCGTATTTAGTTCGTTCGGCCGACCACACAGTCCGCCCCTTTACTTCCATGCATGACATTTCAAGAAGCGCTCCACCGTGCGGTGGCTGTTGACAGTGCTGTCGGAACGTGCTCACGTTCCGGGAGCTCCGGATGTGTCCAAGGCTTCCAGCTATTCGGAACAATGACAGCACCGGATCTCACGGACCGACTGGTGAGAAACTATCACCGATCGCATACATTCGTCACGAAAGATTGTCCTGTGCTTAAAACTACCACGACGGTCCCGATGTTCCCCGTGGATTCTCCCCCCCCCCCCCCCGACACTCGGTAAAATAAAGCCGGTCCCAATGTTCCCCGGCAATACGCCCGCAATGCCGCCTCAATGTTCCCCGCAGCTTCCCCGGTCAGTGACGGTGGCCCCACAAAGTCAACCAAACTGGCCGGATCAGCGGCCAAAGAATCACGCTGGCCCCATGCGAGGCCCGCCCCCGCCCCGCATCGGTCTGAGCGTCCGTGCAGCCCGGTTTGTGATATGTTCTCCGCAGATTATGTCAGATCTCGTTAATTCCCTCACGAAATAGTACGGAAGAGGCAAGATGAGAGGCCGGGCTTGGTATACGAGGAACTGCGGTCCTATCACTCGGCGTAAAGAGGGATGGATGGTAAGATAATTGGTGAGTGTGGCTGGGTGTACAGGTAAGATAAGGGGTGCATCCCGTATTTTGAGACTGGAAACTGACCACGATGTGAGCTGTCGCCGGCACGGCTGGACGTGTTGGACCGCCTGCTGGATGACCTGCTGAAGCTGGGTGGCGGTCGCCGGTGCAGACTAGCCTCCCGTTGGGCCTCCTTTTCAGTTCTGCCGCTGAAACAGGACAGAATGGATTTCAATGTTTCAGCAACCATGCGGGTAGACGCCACCCAGAGATGGACCCGTTATAGCATTGTGCATGCAAATGTAACTCACATGAAAACAGCATGAATGGTATATCTGGAAAGTTTGGAAGTCGCAGCGATAGGAAGAACATGGTGCATACAATTTACCCTATCATGCCATTCACATGTAGCTCCGTTGTCAACAAGCTCTGATTCACATTGTCAAGTATATTCACCGGTCCAAAAAGGCGATGGTGTGATGATAAATATTCGACGTGCCCGGCCTGAGGCCAATCACCCCTTGTTACAACCGAATATGACTCAAACGTTAAAACTTGCATCGTTAGAGAGGGTTTGGACTTTGAATGAAATCGTTTTCATCGAAATGCTGAAATATGACAGAATTTGTCGATCGACGTCAGTCATTTTAGTAACATGGATAGGTATTGCCTATGCACGTCCCTGTGTAGCTCGAATAAAGTGAGACAGCAGCCATACTGAATGACTCATATAATTGCAAAATCGAGGGATGGTTCTAGTTGGGGTAACCTTGACAGTGTACTGGGGATTACAATAATTAACAATTAATAATCCCCACTCCAATGTCAAGGTTACGCCGACGTTTCAGGTTTCATATCAAAATTTGAATACATCATTCTCACCCGGGAGTGGGCCTAGCGTCTTATATTCTTTACGACGCACCATCCAATTCCACCAGAAGACCCTACCGAGCGGCGACGGGCGCCGGGCGCCCACCCAGGGGCGCCCGGGGGTCGACTCGACTCTGCAGCCACCGCCGCCGCCGGTGTGGCCCTCAGCGTCCGGCAGACCGATCGGCTCGAGCCACGCTACCTGCCGGACACGGTGCACCGGCGGCCCGTGTGCACAGCCGGGTGCACGCCGCGTGCACCGGGCCGCTCCGTGCCGCCGCGCCCCGCCTACCGGAGAGGAGTACAGCCGCCGGGCACGGCCGACTCTCCGCCCCTCATCTCCTAGAGCCCATCAGTTCTACGCTTCTGTCTTCTCTGCCGACTGTTCGCTTCTTTTATGTTGATATCCCTCCGCATTACCCCCGCCGGCTATGTAACCTTCTTATTCTCTCGGTGCCCTGCATCCGCCCAACTGTGAAGGTGTTCTGTAACGGCACCCTGTGTCCCGTGACTTCAAATCCGAAGCTCTATGCCTGGCGCCTTGTGACACCCGTCCCCGTTCGGCACCTAATGCTAACGTTCACCCTGCTCGTGTTTACGATTAGCACCAAACATACCGCCATTCGTGCTTTTTCACAGTGGTGACATTGAAACCAACACGTGGCTAACAATGTGGCTCCGATGTGTTTACCCGTGTTGCAGGAGTGCACGGCAGACTAGAACAGGACTTTCATTGAAGGTTGGCAGCTCGAATAGCACCAGGCGGACCGTCGAGTCAGGTGAGTGTTCAGTTCGCTTCGGGCTTCTGAAGAACCCAGTTCAGGATGTTGCAAGCCACCTCACTCTACCCTCCCTTTCGATCGCGTGGCCCGTGGGAATGGCCGCGCGGCGCCGCGATTCGCCGTTTTGCACACAAATCGTACCAGGACATTAACGTTGGCTGCCGGCATAAAAGGTCGCCGCTCCGAAAACCGGACCCGGTCGACTCAGTGAGCCGCCCGTTCGGTACTCGTGCCCGGCGCCGTGCCGAGCAGCCGTTGACGGCCGCCGCCTCTGCCGCCGTGGCCGCGTTTTGTTCCGGGTTGGAGCGAGTGGCCGTTTTACGAGCGGTCAGCTCAGCCCCCGGACGGCGCTGGCGGTCGGCCGCGAACGGTCGAACCCCGAGGAAACGGGGTGATGTCATCACGGAGCCGCCGCCTCGGTCACAGCGATCCAAAAACGGGGGATTCAGAACGACGGTGGAAAGGCGCTAGATTGAAGTAAGGGCATGAGTTCATTATATAATCGCAGGCTGTGTTCTTCCTCGGAGAAGCGAGCGAATGAGCGAATGAAAAGAAGCGGAGAGATGTGAATAAATAATAAATATTATGTCAAGCAAATCAGATAATCGAATTATTTACGCTACATCTACATTCTATAGCCAACAAAACGGAGCTGGAGAGAGTGATAGACGACAGTGGCTGAGCCTGTGCGTAGCTGAATCCTTCGGTGCGCGGTTCCTTCTCTTTTTACGACCGTCACGTAACGCATGCGACAGTGAGTTACGCAGGAAGCGTAACAGTTGAAAGGCGATCAACGTGCGATAGCAAGCGTTATTGAGGCGATCGTTGGTTGAGAACCCCTCCCCATTGCCGTTGCTTTTACAGCTTGCAATCATTAGATCGCTCGCGCGATACCCTGCATCCGCTTCGTCTCAAAGCTTGTCTGTTTAGAAGAGCAGCCGTGTGCAAAAGAGCAGCTGATATGCACAGTGGTGAATGGAGGGATCAGAGAAGGGGGAGAGGGGAAGAAGATTTGTGGAGTTCGTTAGATACTGGCAACAAAGAATGCCTAAGCTATAATTTAATAGAGGGAGGAAGGAGGGAGGAGAGAGAGAGAGAGAGAGAGAGAGAGAGAGAGAGAGAGAGAGAGAGAGAGAGAAAGAGAGAGAGAGAAAGAGAGAGAGAGAGAGTGAGAGTGAGAGAGAGAGAGAGAGACGAGAGAGATAGATGGGTAGGGAGAAAATAGAGAGGGAGAGCAGAGACGATACGACACGGAAGAGACAGAAAGAGGCATAGGCAAACACAGACAAAAAGGCAGTGAATGAGAGAGAGAGAGAGGGGGGGAGAGAGAGAGAGAGAGGGGGGGGAGAGAGAGAGAGAGAGAGAGAGAGAGAGAGCCAGAGCGAGAGAGAGATAGAGGGAGAGAAAACGAGAGAGTAAGAGAACGAGAGAAACAGCTCGAGGCGTAGCACACAATGCCGTCCTTGTGCTTTTTTCGATGTGGGTGGAGAACAGGCGATTTGTCTTCGGGAGCATATGAAATACAACCGCGACAAAAACACCACACGCTGGCTTTGTGTGAGCGCTTTCCATTAGCGATAAGGATCTAGGACGATTTAGATAAAAACCTTCGAATATTTACATACAGCCGGCATACCGGTATATGTCCTTTTCGGCACAATTTTAAATCCAAGCATTCGTAAATACCGGGTTCAAGTCCTGGTGCCAATTCCCCTATTTTTCGTTGGGTTCGCTCAGTGAAAGTTGCATTGGCTTACCTGTAGCGGAACCGGGAGCCGATGGAGAGGGTTTTGCCACCGCTCGGGTGACTGACTTGTACCAGGCGGAAGAAACTGTGGTGCTCCACACAGCACTTCCACAGGTGTTTACACGCATCTTTCGATGGTGTCTCGAACCCATAGGTGTTCTCTTCGTTCTAGGGGAAAAAACACAGAGAAAAAGGTCATAAAGTTAATTTTTTTCTACTAAGACGTCATGTGAATATATTACCAAACATGATGGAAAAGCGGTCAGTCAAAACTTTTATTTGACCATTAAAATCACCGATAAAATATTTTCTAAATATCAAACGAACTAAGAACTATTTGATGCTGCAGTCTCCAAAAAGGTTCACGTAAAGTTAAAAATGTAATCATTCTAAGGTAGACGTTTGATGCTACTTTAACGCTACAGGCAGCGACGATATCGACATAAGAGACATTTCCTCGCCAAATCGACTCGTTGAAAAAACTTACGTTTTTATCTCGTACACGGAGCATGAAGTATTTCCCTTTGAAGTGCACCTTTGATATCCTCGGCCTGTGAATGAGGAGCACAGCTGAAGGAAACAATGTCTGTAGCTGCTGCTTTGCCAGCCGCCCCTGATGTCATTCGTGAGGCCCATGGAACGAACAGGAGCTTATCGCCACCTCCCAACAGGGTTTCCTTGTTCAAACTACATCCAAATAAGTCTGAAAACAGCAACCAGGCTACGTGGGAAATAGTTCAGCGATGGAATCACATTCTATACAGAACCTGTACTCGGTTTTCACAGCTCACTTGAAAAAGAAAACAGGACAAGACGTTCCCGAGGACTAATTTCTTCAGGGGAAACATGGCAAGTGGTGGCAACAACAACTGCAACGTGGAAAACACAAATGCATGAGTCATCTGCTAGCACCAATTCCGCAGTTTGTTGAGTCATACCAGAAATAGTTGCTGACTTTGACCTTGCCCCTGAGAACGATGACCCCAGCGGGGGTCAGGCCAATGAAGTATTCCGTATGATCCTCGCCCTAGAAGATAAAGAAGCGCATGTCAGTAAAGAAAAATAGTGGATATCTTATTATCTAGAGTGAAAGTTTCTGGAGATAAAATGTTTTGCCTCATTTGGTAATGTGGTAATGCAGTAGGCCATGTTTGCTAGCATGTCACAAAAAATGTGAAGATGTGATCAAATAAAAACGGTAGACGTCGAGGCTGGAAAAGATCGTGTCGCCGCAACACCTCCCAGTCCTGTGTTGTAAAATCCCCACGGTCCTGTTGTCAGATGGCCAGGAATGTCCCTGTCTCTGACTCCAGAGACGTGACCATTCCAAGCCCGACGGTCACGCACCACACGGCCCCCGTCATAGCCGGCAATACGTCACAGGATCTACGCACTCACCAGCACCGGGTGCAGGTCGACGCCGTACATCTCCAGCCACCGGACCTTCTCTAGGTAGTTGAATTCCACCACTGAAGGCACTCGCCCACTGTTGGACACGGTAGAGTCGATATCGATCGGTATCAGTCTGCACAGCTAAACTTAACTGCCTTCAGTAGTTGTCATGATTTATCCTTGACCTCGTTCTGCACAAAAGTATCATTGCTACCACCTGCACTGTCCAGTGTCCAGGTGCACTGGTTTCAGTGTTCCGTCCTTGGATGTTACCAGCTACAGCTAGGCACAGACAACGCATCAGAAAATACTACGTCACCTGTGCTACTGTGTCAAACATGAATTGCATTTATCATTCAACAACATCCAATGCGTTCCTGCAAGTCACAGTCGTCTACTACAAGCAGTTCGGTGTACCGTCCGAATCACTGTCGCCTGTTCGGTACTTACACGAGAGTCTTGTGGTACTCGACGATATTCTCCTCCAGTGTTGGTGTCATGTTGGGGAAGAGCCGGAACTCGCCCACATAGCCATCCGTGTGCCGCTTCGGGTCATAGTCGCCCAGCTCCGCTGTGAAGGGGAGATTTATTTTAGATGAGAAGACTACACTGGTGGGATAAAACCAAGAGGACAAAAACAATTATCGCTCCATACGCAACAGTGATAGCTGTGCGTGCACTCAAACAGGACCATAGATACTTAAAATCACTTGGCTGCGCAGCAGTGCCTATAAAAGGTGCCCAGTCATACAGACCTACCGACTGCAGTTGCACTGAACCAACTTCTAACGGTTGGGATCTGTCAGATGGCATGTCCCCGTGAGCATGTGACCGAGGTCCAATGCGCGCAGGTGCGAGCGAGCTTCGACAATGAAGTCACCGGACCCAAGGTTCTTATAGATAACCGGACCCACTTGTGCACAGTGACGGCATCGGTTTGATGTCTGACCATGACGTCAACCGCCCAGTTTGTGCATATTATCCGACGGCGAGAGGCAGGACTAGTCAGTAATCTCTCAGTATGCATAAGCAACAGAAAAAAAGGACCAAGAAAAAGAGGGAGAGGAGAGGAGAGAGAGAAAGAGAGAGAGAGAGAGAGAGAGAGAGAGAGAGAGAGAGAGAGAGAGAGCATTTATTCACAAAATTCATAACTAGCATAGGCAATTGGCGCAAAAGTGTTATGCACTTAAATCTATAGAGAGGTGGTGCACACTTACACTGTATGACGAGCGCACCCAGTTCAGCCGACAGCTCCGGGGTGACCGGCAGACGGCCTTCCAGGATATCCTGCTTAATTTGCAGGAAAAACTGGTACCTGTGAATCAACAAACAACATTCACACGAACGTGAGCGCCCGGGCATCGACAGATTATGCATGGCAATTGCATAGGTATATGACAGGACCACGGTTACAGCGTTGGCTCCCAATAGAAAAAATATCCTGTTTACCTGGTGATTTCTTCCAACAATCGGCAGGGATCCGCTGCGTAAAACTTGACACAGAAGTACAGTGTGAACGGGTCAGTATCTGAAACGAGACAAAAGAGGTTATAAAGAACGGTTATCGCAGCATGAAATTATCTATAGAGCGAGATGCATTTATGCATCTGTCTTGTGTCTAAAAAAATAGCATAATATTCCATCACAGAAGATGGTAACTGCCAAATGAGGGCATGCTCGAAAACCACAATCAGCAACGCTGCCCGTTCCTTCTTATTTGTCGGCGTTTGTGCATTCTTGTGGCGCGTTTACGAGCCTTTAAATTGGCATATTAGTAGCATCTCGTTTCCAGAAACTTCGCGTTTCTTTACAGGCAAATGGCGTGTTTAATGTTTATCCATGTCTCATTCCAGTTGCTACAGTCATGTATGTATGTGGCTAGAGCGCCGGCTTTGATGTAGATACACGCTAAAACGGGAGCAGATGCGAGATTAGGCCTGGTACACTGTTAATCTGGTTAGATCATTGATGGTGTGTGGGGCGTGCCTGTGGTATTCGGCAGGCCTTCACTGCTGATTTCGGCTGTGCCGAGCGCCTAATGACGACAAATTAGGCCCAAGCCTCTGCTGGCGGGCTGCGAGCAAACTAAAACCGAGCCAATTTACATATCATAGCGCGGTACAACAATGCCGTGCCGCGGTTGAGGCAGTTCGGCGGATTTGCAGCTTAGCCTTCCTTGTTCCCTTAGGCAGGATGGCCTTGCGATAATTACATAGATCAAAGAAGCCACCGATAAAACAGCGTATTTTCATGCAATTCGTGGCAAAGCAAAGAACATGGCCACTTTCTAGGGTGGCTGGATGTATATAAGATCTCTGCTCATTACATACCTAACTCTCTGGCGCTAATAGAAACTTGCGCAACATCCAAGTATGGTATGTTCATAGGTATTTAAAGGCAACAGTCATTACGATAACTCGCTGTAACCTTGTATTTTCTTTATTGGCATTGCATAATTCAGCAGCCTGTAACCTGACACGCCTGCGGAATATTATTCAGTTTTGACGCGGCGGGGATTATACGCCAAGTGAGGGGCCGTCGCCAGTCGCCAGACCACCCTCGCAGCGAACGTCAGGGGCCGTTATGACCGACTCATCACTCAACTTTTTCGGCGTTGATTGTCATTTATCGATGGCGCCTGTGCTGTTCGCGGGGCGGCAGTAAAAAGGCGGCTCCGCCCCGTAGCGGTCGGTCGTGACAGGCGGCACCTTTGATGTCGTGTGACACAGTGACGGGCGACGCCCAGCGCCGGCGAAAAAAAAAAACGGGCATCACTGCCACTGGAGGTAGCCCACTCGCTCTGTTATATGCAGTGCTAAGTTCAGAATATGACGCTACTGATATGTGGAAACAGCGGTGACTTCGTGGATGTGACCGAGTTCTGGATTGCATAATATAAGATAAATATCGAGTGGATATTTCAGCAGGTCTCTATAACACCATTTGGCCGACCTGCATGGATAAACTTGATAGAAATGAATAGGTCTAAATAGGGTTTGACGCGGAACAATATCATGCAGTGTTCATAACTAGAACGATATCCGAAGAAACCGCAAGTTTTTTTCAATTTCATAACAGTCGCTCTGTGTTAAAAAAAAAAACTAGGTACCATCGGAATTAATGTCATTCATGGGGATACGGAGGATTCCGCAACTCCAGTGTGAAGGTAATTGGGAAACCGAGAAACCCCTTAGAATTATCGGCACATTCTGTCTGTCACCATGCCACAATGAAACGAAGTTGTCTGCAAGACTATCGCAACAGGCATCCCAAATAAGTGAATCTTGCTGACGTTGCGGCAACAAATGAATGACTTAGCATCTGAATTGATTAAAATATGCGCATGTATACACATACTCGGCAGGTTCTTACCTTTAAGCTGCCTGACGACCTTCTTTTGTGGATCCAGCCAGTACTGAAAAAGAAAAGCATGTCAGATGAGCTGGAAGGGATTTACCGATTTGGTACGACCGTCACCATGGCACCCGATCAGTCGTCAGTTTTATCAATGAGGTTACATCGGGTGATTAACCCTAGAACGCCTAGGGGGGGTTGTATCAACCCCCCCCCTGAGGTTTTTTCGAAGTGCACGCTAAACGGCTTGTCGTAGCGGGCTGAAATTTTCAATACCCTCTGGGGCAACCTTTGCGCATCTTTTGCCGAAAAAAATTGATCGGGTCATGTCAGGTCACGGAGTTATGACGTCATAAGAGGTACAGCCTCCGGCCGACAGTTACCAAACGTGTGCGCCGAATCCCTAGGTTTTCTGCCGGTGATACCCACATTGTTTGATGGATCATGATGAAACTTCCCATGCATGTTGGGGCAAGCATTGGCTATCGTGTGGTGCAATAAAATTGACCGGGTCAGGTCAGGTCACGGAGCTATGACGTCACAAGAGGAACAGCGTCCGGTACTATTTTTGAAAAGCGCCCGAACCACTATTTTGCTAATTCTTGTCACCTCAATGGGAATATGCAGCAATATTAGCTTCTATAGGGAGCAAATGGACCTCCCAAATCCAAAAATACAATCAGATTTCAAAAATTTAAATTTTGATTTTTCGAATTTCTGCCGCCGACTGTGACCTTGCCGACTTCCGGCGCTCCCAACGCGCCATTTTTAGAGCTAGGGAAACGAAATACATACCAAACGATAGAGAATTGATCAAGGAACACGATAGTGAAGGTTTCAAGTCGATATCTCCCACCGTTTTGCCGCAATCGCCGCGGAAAGTTGAAAAAGTTTGATTTTTTCGGAAAATTTGACCTTTGACCGGTCATAAGTAGGTCAAATGTTGACCTAGGACCAAAAAATATACCATCAATCGCAAGATCTCGTTGAGAGCAATCCGTTGGTTTTTTCCGCTAAGCTCTACGACCTTCCGTTTCGAAACGCCAGGGGGGTCGTAACAACCCCCCCCCCCCCCCTGGTCGTTCGTGTTATGAGAAATGGCCTGGTCGTGCGAGGGTTAAGATATGGGTATTCATTGCAGTGTTTTCCATCTTATCAATGACGATAAGCAGCACTGGCAATGCATTTTTCATCTATCGGATCTGTTGTTGAGCAAAATTCTCGCATTGGTAACAAAGTAATATGATACAGCTCCCTACAAAGTACAAAGGCTCTTGAACAGACGTAGACAAACACATTTGTCTCATCTCGCGTGTCCAATAATTGCCCTGGGTCACATCAGGTCAGTTTCCGGTGGGTTTTCAGTACGGTGTCAGCTCACCCCATGAGGTCATTTTTCGATTGCCTCCTCAGGTCCGGGCCGAGCCAAGTCAGAGGCTGCTTAAAGAATCTTCTTTATGGCCACCGAATCCAGCCATTAGCCATTGCTCGGTCCGAAGCCAATCGAGGTGTACGTCAAAAGCGCAATCAGAAGATAGCCGGGGCCCGAGCCGAACCGGCCAAATTGCTCCAGTATTATCCGGCTTGCCCTATTTAATTGGCGTTCGGGCGCGTTTTTCTCCGCCAGGAGATCGGGTGAAAATTACGGCCATACAGTTTTTACCGGGCGGGTCGGCTGGGCGGCGGGCGGCGGCACTGGCGGGGGCGGGGGCGGGGGCGGCCGCCGGCCGGTCCTGGGTGGTCGCAGGGTGACGCCGCCCGTTCCGCTGCCGCGCTGGCCTGATACGGCTTGGACGCGCGTGACCGGCGGCCAGCCAGGTGTTATGGTCAGTGACGCTGCATCCCATCCCCTCGGCCGAGACGCAGCACTGTGTGGGGTCGCCGGAGCTGGGGCCGCAACCACAACACCCCGTATTATAGGGTATCGGGCATCGGCACTATCAGAGATGTAACGGTAGAGTGAAGACGGAGAGAGCGTGTGGTTTTCGCCGCTTAGACCATCTCAGTGATGTCTCCGTCTGGCCTAAATACCCAGCGTGCTTCAGCCCATTCTGCATTGGAAGGACATCTTCAGACAATGGCAGAATCGATTAAATGCGCGCACCCCAATCCTTCAGTCAGAGTCGACCTTCGTGGGACAAAAACGTACAAACCAGGCCACGCACGCTCGCTTCATTGTCAGTACCGTAGTGCTGAAAGTGAGTGCGCCGTCTTCATCGCACGCGGAGAGAGTGAGCGTGTGTTCAATGGCCGAGGCCGGGTTGGGCTGTTTGGGCACAGCCACCGAGCTAGCATTAGCTCAAATAACCAGTGCGACCAAGAGCATCAACGGACCAGTTGCTGCAAACTAATTAAATTTACCTACGGAGCTCGGCAAGTGGCGCGTAGGGGCGGGAAGTTAATTTAGCCGTAAGGTGTTCCCCGACTCCTGTAAAATAAATCGCAGCTAAAACTTAACATAGGGTGATTAAACTGCATGCATAATAAAAAATGTCCGAAGATTTCGAATCTGAACTCTTCTTTATTCATACGCAAATCGACAACGAATCGGATAGACACATCAAAGAAATATGCAAATAAGTTTGTAAATTAATTATTTTTCTAATAAAAACGACAATCGAGAACACATCTCGCTGTGTTTTGGGGCGACATATCGTAAATTAAAGCCACGCTGTCTTATGCTTCCAAACGCGGCTTATCCAAGGGAGCAGCGCAGGCATACCGAAATAGCTCGCTGGTCGCGTGGGACTCGAAAACGGGTTTTGCTGGCCGGTTTTATCGCCCGACCATTAGTCAAATCCACGGGCGGCGCCCCGGGCCACGCCGTCTCTCCCTTCACTCCGAATTCCAAATTCGATCAGCATCGATATGCCATTGGCCGTGACGGAGCCTCCAGCTAAGCTCAGAGGCCTCCTTCCTCCCGCTCACATTTCTCCTCTCAAGCAGCTTCCTGCGGGTCCATACCCATTCGTCCAAGTGCAGATTGCGTCACTGGTGCACAGTGCACAGACTTGGTGTGACCACGCCGAGTGGACCACTACACCGAACCAACCCGGGCGGGCGGCCCGAGTCAGGAACGTGACTCAGCCGGTACCGCGCACCGGTCCAGACCGCTTGCCAGCGACACGGACCGGTCCGCACAATGCGCCGCGCTGTGCGCTTCTCGGTCCGTGTCACCTGAGCTGGGCCGCTGACAACACGCGTCTCGCCGAGTGTCGCTTGAGTCGCCCGAGCCAGACAGACCCGCGAGCGTCTATCAATGTGTGTCGCAGAGGTAGGCGTTTAAGTTGATGTAAAGATGACCGCAGCGATGATCGCTACTAAGTGAGCGACAACGACAATATAAAGAACAATGATGTGGTTGCATCAACAATATTAACCATGATGACGGGGCTGCATCATGGCTGCGATTAGGACCCATCCGAACAGGTCGGTACACGCGGCTGGCCCGCCGCGCCGTGCAGACGGCACCGCTCGGTCCGTCACGGCAGCAGACAGGCCGTGCTGCTACCCGGCAATCTGACCGCCGCGCCGCCACGACCGACCGTCAGGTATCAAAGCGGTCCAGAGCGCGTCCGGCCGGCGCTGCACTTGACCCATATTTCCTGGTGCGGTGCCGACAGTCGTGGCGGTCGGCTGGTCCGTACTGTGGTCGCGGGGAGGGGGCAGAGGCGACCGATCAGCTGATAAAGCGACGATGATGTGCTCCTAATGTGTCAGGGATATGGTCAGAGCCTTGTATGTGCGGCTGGGCGGGAAAGGGGTGTGTTCAGGCGAGTGGGTGGTGCCAGCAGGTGGCATAGGAGTGGCCGTCTGCGGCAAGGGTAAGCTGCGACCGATGAATCACGAAGTGGTGAAATAAATAGATAAAAGATGTGACGAAATCTACTGTGAATAGAAACGTGAAACGAAATAAATGCCCTAAAATTTAAGCAAACGAAATACGAAAGAAGCAATCCCTTCTTTTCGTGCATGGAACATACCGAGAAAGCAGTTTCGCTCAACTGCACGGTGCATGATAAGAGTTTGCCATGTGAGGACGGCCTCAGACCCACGTTACGGCTCGCATCCCCCCCCCCCCCCCACCTCAGAGCACCAGATGCACACGGGTGGAGGAGGGGGAGGCTTAGCCATACATACCTCGGCGGCAAAAAGTCGGGTCGGTCGACAGGGAAGGGCGGCTAACGCCTATATACGACTAAAGAAGGCCGACAGCTCCCCGTTAAACCTATTATCAATGGAATTTCTAGCATTCCTTAGATGGGTTAAAAGATACTTCAACCAACCATCCTGTACTTTGTCGTATTGGAAGATATGTACCCATTTTGCCATCACCTTATAACTTATATGCTTCTGTCTTAACTTGTCATGCTTCTGCTGTCTAGGTATATTGTTGAAATTAGGTCCTTGCCATAGGCACACGGCTTGAGCAAGGACGTGTAAAATAAGGTTATCATTATAAACTGTTAGATTGACAACAAGGAACCCGTTAAATTTAAATCAAAGGATAAGACATTACAGTCTTGAATATGCTTGAAAGCTGGTTTGAGAGGCATTGTAAGTTGTAACAAATAGTAAGAAAACTGACCCTACTCTCGTGCTTCCTAAAAGTACATTTCGGATTCAAAGAAAAATTGTTTTGAAAAATCTCGTTTGTCTCGTTTGTTTCGAAAAGTTGTTTTCTTTGGAATTCAAAATTTACTTTTAAGATGCATGAGAGAGTTGGGTTAAATTTCTTACCATAATACGATAGGACATGACATTTATGCAGAACACGTCGAGAAATATGCACCTAACATTGTGATTTCAGTAGCGATATCTAGGGATAGTCAGATGTTAAGAACGATAATCGCTATATGTATGTTCGTGACAGACAAAAAGAAACAGGATAAGGTTTCTTGTTTATCTTTACTGATCACTCGTTTCCATCATGCACGCTGTTTAGGGGTTTGCGTTGAGCACACCCATTTGCCTTTTGTTTCGCTGGCACGTGCCATGTCAAGTTCAAATATGTAGAAACGATGGCCAATTAAAATTTGCTCACGTGACGGCAAACGCTACCAAAGAAGCTCTAACGTGATCATAACTGCACCAAGCATCACACGTGGCAATGAAGTTCTCAAAATTAATTTGAGCTACATCTATTTTTAACCTACCCAGTCACGAATTTCAGAAGAGGTATTGTAGCAAAAATGTTATGATTGCCCAAACGCAACATCGTGAGATTATACCCAAAAAATAGAGCATGACATTTGTTAGAAATTCTAATTGGAATGTTCCCAATTTTCAGATGGTCGTTTCGAATAACCAACTACCAAAAAAAACAATGATGCAAACGGTTAGTATGCCTATTGCCTAAGGCACTGAAATCATAAAGATAAAGCGAAACGAATCAACAGCGATATGTAAAATATGCTAGTTCGACACTCTCGCCCATGCCAATGCCAAATAACAAGAATTGTTCATCGTTTGTAGAAAAAGAGCCATGAAATTTATTAAATATTAAGTCGAGCATTTTATATCGATCCATGCTTTGTCGTGCCTCGAATGTTTTGGGGACAATTTTTTTTTCCAAATCCAACAATGCAAAGGCTGCACTCATCGGTTGAAATTGCATATCAGACAAAAGAGCTTGAATTCTCTCAAACAAAAAAACATAAATTTACTAGCTTGGTGGCCGACTATTGTGACTTATGAGAAGCGGTAACACCATAATATATAAGCTTAAGGTAAGATCGCGAGCGATTTGATTCCACTAAGTCGCCAAAAAATCAGAAGGTTGACTCATCATGTATGAATTATTAGAAAGGAAAGCACGCTCCCAGTTGTGTGGGTGTTGATATTTTTACCAATCATACCTACTTCAAATGCATGTCACTACAGCATCAGTCGAAAACAAGATCTCATTCTTCGTTCAGTCTTTGATTTCACGAATTAAAAAACTGAGCACTTAAAACCGATGAGCTAATGCTTTATGTCTGATACCCATTTCAAACTGACATCACCTTGCTAGATATGTGCCATTTTAAGGCCATCATGCCAGCTTTTTCTGTGACAAAACGCTGTTTTCCTGCAGGACAGCCTCAATGCTCGCACATTTTATGCTAATGACATCGATAAGTGCAGTGCCGGCGCTGAGTAAAGAGCCATTTTAGCTCCCTAACAGCGATGTCCGCTGGCGGCCCCACCCACCGCCCCCGAATGAGGACTGTGTTGTCGGTTACCCGTGTGGCGTGTCGGGGGACCATAAAGGGCCCAGTTCTCCCGGCGCCGACTGAGCGCAGAACAATGAACCCGCTGGCCGCCGGTTCCGATCGCGATTGATTACGGGCGGAGCGCGGATCCAGAGGCCATTGTGACCGGTTACCGGCGCCGATCCATCAGCCGGCAGGGTCACCGGTCACCGGAGACGGAACCGGGCCGAAACAAATGGCAGGTAGGTCACTCAAGGCTAGCCACACAGGGCGCCAGGGCCGGGTAGAACAGTGTTTGTCTATCTTATACCTACGAACGAATTGGTAAAGCATTGTCAACACAGCACTTATTTTCAGCAATATCGATACCGTAAAACATTTCAAGAGACATGTCCTGGTTATGCAAAATACACACGTCATCCTTTATACAGTCACTATTCAAAGTCCTGGGTAACATTTCCCAGAACTGTATCCATTGTCCAATCTCCATTGGCCGCCACGGCGCAGGTCGGCGCGGCGGGCGCGACGGAACACCGCTCCTATCCAAATGTATCAGTTTAAACCGTTGTCCGTCAGTATTGAGTGACTCCAGCACTAGCAAACACGTCCCAGAACAGTCGAGAACAGCCTGCATGGCATCGTACGTCCCAGCGCGGGCTCAGCATGGCTCAGCGCGGCTGGGTACCGCACGGCGCTGCGCCGCGTGCGCCGAGATCGTTAGGCCCCGCCTAGCTCTGGGGGGCGTGAGAAAGGGTCGCGATACAATCTCACGGCGCCGGAACTGATGGTCCTGCCACGACGCCGACGGTAGCAGTCAGTCGACCCGTGTCCTCGGGACAGGCAAAAGGTCATTAGCAGGGACTGGAGCAGAAGGAGAGGGTGATTTCCAATCTGTGTTTGAATCTCAGCATTCCTCCGGATTATTGGAATGTAACTAGACACCCAAGGGCGAAAACTCAATCTTGTTTTCTGGCTCTTCGGAAACAAACATGATAGAAAGGCATGCTGTGTGATCCTAATTCATGGAATGACCAGACAGAGAAAGTCCTTATCATGGCAGGCAATTTGGAGACAGCAAATTGATTACAACTAAAACGTTTTGTATTGTAGTGGACCAGTGGCGGATCCAGGGCGGGGGGGGGGCAAAATGGGCATTTGCCCCCCCCCCCAAACGGCATGATTTTAACATTACGCCTATGGACGATGCATGGAAAGAATGGATAAATTTTTATGGTTTGCCCCCCCCCCCCAAACCTCTGAGCTGGATCCGCCTCTGTAGTGGACTAATGAACACCTGAACAGTGAGCAGACAGCTGTGCATTGGTCGAAAACAAAGCTAGTCGACCACAAGAACATGGAATTAAGCACACCGCGAGCTAATGAAGAATCGCTACTGGTCACGACACACGTTCAATCTCCCGCCGGAGCTATATTACACCGTCGCGACCCCAACCGTGACAGGAAAATCACGACTTAATTAGACAGCTTCCACCGATAGAAATTATAGCCTAATTTAACCTGTTGGGGTGTTCCGTTAGCCATTGAATTGTAGCCTGTAAACACTACATTGCATTGGAGCATATTACCACAAACGCTCATTTGATCCATGCGCACAATTTCATCTTCAAGACCACAAGTGTTTGCCACAAGAGGAGTGACTCTTTAGAGCGCAAAAGCATTCAGTGCCTGGCTAAATCCTTTCTATGCCCTTTATAAGAATGTTCCTCAGTGCCCACATGCATGTAGATAAACGCTGAGTAAGCAACTGGAGCTGCACGATGGTCCGCACCCCGCGTTTGTACAGACTTCTGAATTTGGTGATACGACCACGCCTCTTCCTGAACGTGACAGAGCTGTGTGACAGTGCACTGCAGACACCTGGCCAGCTGGCCAGCTGGTCGACCACTCCCTCGGATACCATAATGCGGTAGGACAACAATGTCAGCAGTCCCTTCGATAGCATTACTGACCTCAGCCGAGTCTGACAGCCACAACGTCACCGACAGTGTTACCAGGCGGGCCGATAAAGCTTTACTGACACGGCCCACCCAAAACAGCCCTGATTACCGACACGCTCCTCACGACCCAAAACTGACACCGACGCAGCCCAACCAGTGCTCGTATACGGAAGGCCAGGCTTCAGCCGTATGAAAAGACAAACTCGATTAGGCATAAGCTCAGAACAGGTCGTCGCAGTAAGAAGAACCAACTAATGCGATGCAATTTGTTACCGTTGCACGTTTTTGCAGCATTATTTCTTTCTCAGTAAGTTTCGCGTTTCAGGCAGCGTTTTTGTGCGGGGAGGGAAGTTCATGGCTCCGATAGTATGATAATCTCCCTTTGGCGGTGCAAAAGTGCGCTGCTTTCGGTTAGTGGCCTTGCTTTTCACCAACACTTTTGCAGATGTTGTTTCAACTCCCTTCGATAACCACCCTCAATATAGAAAGCACGACTTTAAAAAACGGCTTAGCGCCGTAATTGCCCTATATCTAGCTGCCAAATTCGTCACCAGCTCTTTTCTTCTACCCGGTAGGATTATAGGCGCCCTGATATAGCTACAGGATGATGTCAGTGGTCACCCGAGCGAGTGGGGTGAGCCGACTGCTTGAAGGAGTGGTTTGCGGGTTGGCTGGAGGAGTATCTGGGGGTAACACTCACTGACTATTCAGCTGGTTGGAGGAGTGATTGTTGGATGAGTGACCCCAGCTCAAGCTCAAGCCACAGTGTACTGTGGAGTGTCTGCCTACGTCAATACATACATACATACATACATATACATGCATACATATATCCCTAGAACGCCTAGGGGGGGGGTTGTATCAACCCCCCCCTGAGGTTTTTTCGAAGTGCACGCTAAACGGCTTGTCGTAGCGGGCTGAAATTTTCAATACCCTCTGGGGCAACCTTTGCGCATCTTTTGCCGAAAAAAAATTGATCGGGTCATGTCAGGTCACGGAGTTATGACGTCATAAGAGGTACAGCCTCCGGCCGGATTTTCACAAACTGAGTGCCAACGCCCGAGGTTTCCTGCCGGTGGTACAAACATCGGTTGATGGATCGTGATGAAACTTCCCATGCATGTTGGGGCAAGTATTGGCTATCATATGGTATAAGAAACTTGACCGGGTCAGGTCAGGTCACGGAGCTATGACGTCACAAGGGGAACAGCGTCCGGTACTATTTTTGAAAAGCGCCCGAACCACTATTTTGCTAATTCTTGTCACCTCAATGGGAATATGCAGCAATATTAGCTTCTATAGGGAGCAAATGGACCTCCCAAATCCAAAAATACAATAAGATTTCAAAAATTTAAATTTTGATTTTTCGAATTTCTGCCGCCGACTGTGACCTTGCCAACTTCCGGCGCTCCCAACGCGCCATTTTTAGAGCTAGGGAAACGAAATACATACCAAACGATAGAGAATTGATCAAGAAACACGATAGTGAAGGTTTCAAGTCGATATCTCCCACCGTTTTGCCGCAATCGCCGCGAAAGCTGAAAAAAGTCTATTTTTCCGAAAATTTGACCTTTGACCGGTCAAAAGTAGGTCAAATGTTGACCTAGGACCAAAAAATATACCACCAATCGCGAGATCTCGTTGAGAGCAATCCGTTGGTTTTTTCCGCTAAGCTCTACGACCTTCCGTTTCGAAACGCCAGGGGGGGGGTCGTAACAACCCCCCCCCCCCTGGTCGTTCGTGTTATGAGAAATGGCCTGGTCGTGCGAGGGATATATACAAGTGGGTAGCAGAAGAGTGCATCTCTCATCCGCTGGTCCGCAGTTGGAAAACTGGGAGTTAACACTTGCCGGCTGGTTGGCGGAAGGACGTTTTACACCCGATACCCGCTTTTGGAGTGACTTACCGGCTGGTTGGAGGAGTGGAGGAACCGCAGGCCGAAGTAGGCCGTCTCCAGCAGGTTCAGGTGACGAAACACATTATCCAGCAGCTCCTGGCCGAGCGTCGTGTCCTGAAACAGAACAACAAATGTCAGCAAAAGGTCGGGATCAAAAGAATAATGGGGTAACGCTATCTGTTAAATGTTGGCAAGTTATGCTTAAGTAAAGCGCAATAACCGGACGTGGAGGGAGGCATGAGAAAACAGCGTTAGGAAGTGACTAAATGTCTGCAAGCGGTAAAATGTTAGCAGCCGGTGTTCCGTCCGGCCGTTCCGATGTGCCAGAGTGTGGATATTTCCCGTATGTCGACGTTTCCGTATCCGGTCCCCAACTATGAGAAAGTGTATGGCACCTATGTGAGACAGCCCCGCCGGCTCGGTGAGAGCCATCAGCGGTGAGAGTTTCCAGTGTCAGATAGTATCTTTAGCCATCTGCGATCAGTCGATGAGCACGATTTGTGACCCGATGATCTTGTCTGACTGCTCACTCTCCCGTACCTACTACACACCGATCCGGTATCGACCCAATGCCGCAACACCGGGCCGGCTGGTCGCAAGGCAGCGCTGCTACGGCCCGGGCAACATCCCCACAAATCAACCCCCACAAATCTGCAAGTCCGACTGATGGTCGGTTAACTACTTAGCAGCAATCATAGCCGGCCATTCAGCGGTGACTACAGGTGACTGGACCGTGCAGAGCTGCAGGATGAAATCGGTGTCATCCAGCGGGTGGTAAACGGTCCCTCCAGCGCAGTCTCTCGCCTTCCGAGCGCCGTCGCTCGCCGCTGGAGCGCAGTCGTTGACGCTTGGCTGCTGTCTCTCGCCTCTCGGGCGCCGTCTCTCGGTCCTCGATCGCCACTGCTCGCCACTCGAGCTACCTTACTCGGCGCTCGAATGTAGTCTCTCCCGCTCAGCCCGGTCCGATAGCTCCATCAGCTCGCTGTGTGGCCGGCGGTGAGTGCAGATCGCTGACCCGACCGGTTCCGGCGATCTCCGGTCACGAGCCAAGTCCGCAGCTCGGGCAGACCTAATGTGGGGTCCGTGGCCCAGCCCGTGACTCGCTCACGTTATGTCCATACGGTAAACGGAGTCGGTGCAGAAGACATGATATCACGAAACTGGGCCGGGAGAGCCTGAAGCTCTTCTTTGGCGTTTTGAACACCGTCAGTCTATGGATCGCGTAAAGATGTTTTCAATAAACACTTGGAATTGCTTTTCATGAGGCAAACTTTTCATTGTTAATCCTTCTCTTGACTCCTTCCCTGTCTCGCACGCTTGATGTTACTAATTCATTACCCGCGAGCTAAAAGATCCAAAGACCCAAGCGTCTTGAACCCATTGTCCTCCAAGCAGCTCATACGCTCTGCACAGTTTGCAGTGTGCATACTGCCCCCTCCCCCCCCCCATCACGTCCTGTGCTGTCGTATCCGACAGACATCGCCTGAAGAAGCGACTAACAGTTGGATCTCTACGCAGCTGTAGAACCATTACCGCCCGTCACACGATCAGCCTGTCCGTCTGTCAAACCGCGACGGTTCCCGCGGACGCCGATCGACCGCGCTGCCAAGATGTTCCATCTGAACATTGTCAGATTTCGCACAATCATGTTACATCCAGGTGGATGTGGGAAAGACGAAAACGTGTAAAATGGAATGAATCGAGAAGACGTTATTTCTCATAACATCTGAACCTGAACCTGGACCTTGTTTTGATTCGTCTCAGCCAGCCCGGCTTCAAATCGTGACAGGAAACGTTATCAAAATTCGCCTTAGTTATGAAGGTGGTGGTGTGATGACTGCAGTGCTGACGAAGGAGCGGAGCTGTAACCGCGGCCGGTGCGCAGCGAGGGCGGTGGGTGAGCGGCCACCATACATCAGCGGCCTGCCGACGCCGCGTGCCGCCCTGTCGGCCGCCGCGAGGGGGCGGCGCCCGGTGAGCTCCATGTCGAATGGCAGGGTCGCCGCAGGAGATTAGCATCTACCTGGCCGGAATTCAGGGTCGGCGCGGCCCCACAGACGGACAAATAACACCCACAGCGCCGGTGCCGAGCCGCACATCGCGGATTGAACGGGCGCCCGGCCAGCAGACAAAGGAGGCGCGTCATTTCAGCTCGGCACTTCAGAGACAGGGCGGCGATTATTTTGGGATCAACTCTGTAGCGGAGCTGCTGGAGCGACCTTCTCAGCCGACCTCGTCGGTCATCCAGGGTCATGGCCCCGCGCGTGATACTAGAAAACATCGTAAATAGATAAATCTGTTTACGTTTCAGGCTCAGTAGCTTTCACCGATCTTTTACAACACGTCTTTCGAGAAGACGGATCGGGGGGAATAATCAAGACGTTTAGCTCCGGATTGGATTGCTCCGTCAGTCACCCGCCGAGATGTTCAGAAATCCCATCAATATCAGAGGCGAGGTCGTATATCCAGGGCACCGCGTGACGTCACACTGGCCGACCTTCCCTCCCTCTTCAGCAAGTGCCCCTCTCCCCACCACCTCACCTGCACAGCGAACTCACGTGAGCGCCGCTCCGCCCCGGGACAGCCGTTTACCAAGAGCCATCGGACGGTAGCAGGTCCAGCTCTCAACAGCCGGCTTTCAGCACCTGGTTTGCATCGACAATCAGATTAGCTGTCTCTACTCTGCCGGCTGGACTGTCCAATGAGCAGTTCCTGGGAACGGCGGGCGCAATTTATGCCCGCCATCGAGGTAGTCTCGATATACAGAGCCGGTTCGGGGTATTCCATTTGAACCTGCACCAATAGAGACAGCACTGGCGCATGACCCTCCTGAGACCAGCGTGGCTTAGTTCGAACCAACGATTAATGGTGTGATCCGGACCTTGCCCTCACACCGGGTCTCTCTCTCTCTCTCTCTCTCCTCTCTCTCTCTCTCTCTCCTCTCTCTCTCTCTCTCTCTTCTCTCCTCTCTCTCTCTCTCTCCTCTTCTCTCCCCTCTCTCTCTCTCTCCTCTCTCTCCCTCTCTCTCTCTCTCTCTCTCTCTCTCTTCCTCTTTATCTCTCTCTCTCCTCTCTCTCTCTCTCTCTCTCTCTCTCTCTCCTATCTCTCTCTCTCTCTCTATCTCTCTCTCTCTCTCTTGTCTCTCCCTCTCTCTCTCTCTCTCTCTCTCTCTCTCTCTCTCTCTCTCTCTCTCTCTCTCTCTCTCTCTCTCTCTGCCTCTCTCCCTTGAGGCACCTAAGCTGCTCGCCATTTTGACAGCCGAGGTAGCCGCCCTGACGCCCTGGGTGAGACACGTGGGTGCCGCCTCCCCATCGGCAGAGCTCCTCTGTCCCGACCCGCCTCCTCTCATCTATCCATCTGTGTGCCATGCTGATGTCGGGGGAGGCGCATCTATCCAGCAGGGTCACTGCCGGAGGCCGCGCGCGCCGGGTCAGCCAGCTAGATGGGGTCAGCAGGTCGTGGACACCATAGCGTCCCGCCGAGATCAGCACGTAGCCCGTATGGAGGAGACGGCTGGCGTGGGTACGGGCGATTAGACAGCCCGCTGCCCGGCCGACCGCCATGGAAATGGTCCGACGTAAGTACCCCGTGTCTGCAATGTCAGTGAACTGGATAATGCGCAGCGAGAGAGATGAGCTTGCTGAAAAGCGCCACTGATTAGCAGCTTTGCTGCCGAAATCAAGGCGCTTTTTACAACTGAAAGGAATCGCTTTATTGGTTTTATCAGCCATAATTCTGATATGTATATTTTTGTATAAATGTATACACGAATAAATGTTATTTCTAAATGTTTAAATGTTGTCCAGTTCGCTCTGAGGTGGCGACGGCGGCATGGCGGCATGGCGCGGCGGCGGCAGCCGGGTGGCAGTGGCAGAGGCGGCGGTGGCGGCGGAGGCTGGCAGAGTCCAGAGGTCGACCCACCTGCGGCGGAACCGTTATCGCTTCTCTGCGCTCCACTCAGGCGGACAGAGCTGCCCAGTGCTGCAGCCGTCACCCGTGCCCTCTCCTCGCCTTCCTCCCTCCCTAAACCTTCTCTGCCCTTAACTAGAGGTGGCAAAAGATGAAAATTTTGGGAACCAGACTCGAACCAGACCGGCTGGATATTTCTGGAACCAGTCGGACCCGGTCTTAGTTGGAATCGGAACCAGTTGGACCGTTCCCCAAAAGTCAATTAATACAAACTACTTGTAGGTATCATTAGTTGCATCATGTAAAACAGCCTATTTCCCACTGGGAATACTCATGAGCTACTGTGTGCAAAGAAACAATCACTTCATTCACTTCATATTTGCAATAATGTGTAGTGCGCAAGATGTATAGTTATGGTAGGACCCGGTTGGACCTGTCAGAAAATTTCCAGGAACCGGTCTGGACCGATATGGGTCCAGGCTGGTTCTTTGGACCGGGTCCTCGGGTCCACATTTTGCCACCTCTACCCTTAACTCCTCTCCTCCCTCTCCTCTCCTCTCTCTTCCCTCTCCTCTCCCAAACCTCTTATCTCTCTCACCTCCCTTACCTCCCCTCCCCTCTCTTCCCCTCTCTCTCCCCACCGCTTCTGGAGATGGCATCTCCCTCTGGCATCTCCCACCTCCTCTCCGAGTTGCGCTTGCGCAGCACGAGTGTCGATCAGACCATCTTACGGCGTGAGCAGAGACGCCCGTTGCTGCTACCGCGCTGCTATAAATGCCGCCGGTATTCGCCAAGGGCAGACCAGCGGGCCAGGCCGACCTGCATGAGGGTAGGGGCGTGCAATGCGCGTGGAGGCAGCGTTGGCACGCACCCTGCAGGGGAGGCGTGCGGCATGCACCCTGCGGAAGGGAAGCAGAACGAGCTGCCGGGAATGTGGGCCGTTCTGCGGGTTGTTCTTTTGGTCTGTCTGTGGGCCATCCGTAGCCAATGTGTGGTCACGTCATGACCAATACTCGTCCACCGCCCCCGGGCGACACAGCCGATCCAAGACGCGTGCTCCCTGCTGGACAAGTGCGCCAAATTGGCCGCCCGCACCAGTAATTGTCCAAACGGGAAGCACCTGTTTCGGCTTCTGGATGGCCTTTGTCCGCTCGCGGCCACGGCCCGGGGCGGCTAATGCGTGCTGACGGCACGGCGGCGCTGTTTTTCACGCGTCTGATGACAAAATGATACGCGCTCCTGTGTGGGAGCCAGAGGCCATGTTCAGCCGCGCGTGCTGTTAGCGGTGCCGGGGCCGGCTCGTGCGCTCCAGTCGGTCGGCCGGCACAAGGCCAGCTAATTAAATCCGACGCCTGACCCCGCTCCGTATGCCTAATTTGTTTGGCTGCCGTTGTTTGTCCGCCGCCGCGGATGAATTCGCCGAGTGGCTGAGGTCGCCGGGAAGGGTTCTCGGCCGACTGACGACTGTGAATAAACCACTGCAGCAATGCGCACGCGGCAGTGTGAACGAGATCGAGCGAGATCGGTATCGACTAATGGCTCACGCCTCACAGGTGTAATCGAACCTGGCCGCCCGCCTCCGCCCGCTGACTGCCGACAGCCCCCGAGCATCCACTAGGGGGAGATGGAATGCTCCGATCTCTGACAGACCACAGCCGGCGGCCGGCCGGCCGCGTGCCGAGTGGGCCGGGTCATTTCCAACAGCGCTATCCTGTCCGATCAGTGTTTGCGTTCGCCCACGCGCAGCTCCGGTGAAGGCTGGGAGAAAGTACGGAGGGCGCCGAGTCCAGAGCCGCTGCTGTCCGGTGTCCCGGTCCACTCTGTGCCATCCGCCCCCGCTCCGGCCACGCTCCTGTCCGCCCCGCCCGCACCCGTCTCCGACAGACTTTATGACGAATCCTCGGTGAGTTTGATCTCATCAGGCCATCGCGACCGCCCCTGCTGCGCCGGCCGGGCAGCCCGGCGGCCGGGCGCTCAGCCCACACGCGTCCCTGGAATCTTCTCTGCAGCGCCGTGATAAATTGCCGCAGATTATGCGGGGAATAACAGGGTCGGCGCGCCGGAGGCAGCGCCTCACATGTTTATAGATGGTGGCCGGCGGCGCGGCGGGCGGGCCGGGTGCCGAGCGCCGGGGCCGCCGACGCCATGGGTTATCTCAGCGCCCCGCCGCCCATCCCAGATTCCTAACGATCGCCGCTGGTATGCCCCAAAATCACCTTCTTGCCCTTGTTCTTCCCCTTTGGATCCTCCCGCGCCCTAAGGTAACCGCTTTGGGTGTCTGAGACGAATCCGCCATCACATTAAATTCACATCTCGCATTCCGCACCTGTCCAGAGCGCGTGTTTGGAGCGTGCGTGCCACGCGCGTGAGGCATGGAGATATGCCACCGCCGCTACGCCGCAGATGCGGCGCCTGACGCGCGTGTCTTCCGATACGGCCTGTGTGGTAATCGCGAGATGAGTGACGCACACAACACGCCATCTCTCCCATGACATGTGTCGCCACGGAGTCACGGGGCGCAGTCGGCTGACAAATGTCGCTACGGTGCCGTGTGGACAGCCGTGGGATGAGGTGGTAATGGGATGGGTAGCAGGAGGCTCTGCAATCTGCCTACAAGGCCAAAGGATGGCATGAGAGATGGGGTGAAAAAGGCGGCCAGACGGGGCAGGTGCGGACAGGGGTTGTAACATGTAAACAGGCAACGAGCTCAGCATGCTCTGACAACCAACAGGTAAGCCTGAAGTCTGGGTCACGAGAGATATGCAAAAGTGGGAGAAGAAGCGCAGACCACAAGAAAGGGAAAATAGAATTTGCAATGGTAACAGGTAATTACAGGCAGAAGGCGCCGTAGGTAATGAGAGGCCCGCGCGGAGGAAGGTCGCTCTCCACCCGATCACGATCGGAAAGGGAGGGAGGGAGCGTGGTCTCCGGCGTCGCGCCGTCCGCCGTGACTGTGCACCGCCGAGAGAGCTGACCGGCGAGCGTGACGACTGATTTCCGACAGAACACGACAGTGCGCGGCCGATTGGGGAGATTGTTACACCCGCCGAAACCGGTTACGGGCTGATACCAATAATACCGACTCGGACTGGTTGAGCCCCGCTGAGGTCGGCTGAGCGCTGTTAATTTGGCTCAGCTCCGCCTTAGCTCCACTCGACTGGGTTCAATAATTTGCCACGTCAGCTCCGCGGAGCGCGCGGTCTGCGCCTCTGCTCTCCGGCGCCGGCCGTTGGCTCGCGGCCCGCGCGGCCGGCCGGACGGCTCGCCAGGGCCATGACCGGCGGCCGGTGGCCGAGGCGCTCCGTATCCACGGACAAATTACACATCTCCCGGCACCGGAGCGCCGGCGGAGCGGCCGCGCGTCGGCGCTGCATGCAACCGCGGCCATAACCGAGATTAAAACGCCCCTGCAGCCGGCATCTGGCCGCCCGGCACACGAAGGGCCCGCTGCCGCCGCGTCGGCCGATCAAAGTCAATCGGCCAAACGACGGCCGGCGCGCACGCTGACACTGGCCGAGAGGTGTGGCCGAATTTGTCAACCTGAAACGAGCCGAAGCGCGGCCGGACGAGGCGGGCGGTCGCGGCTCAAGTCGCTAATGGGCGCTCACGTCCGGTCGGCCGGGGATGTCGCATCACTGGGATGAGAGAGCGAACCGATCGGCCCATCGCCAGCCCGCCCGGCTCGGCGGCGACAGAGTGCCGTACAAATGGGCGGCCCCGCGCCGGGGGCGGAGTCCCGTCGAGGCGATACTGTCCCTCCTCCCCCTCCCTCCTCCCTCAGAGGGAGGGCACTCGCCGCTGACACATTCCAGTTCAGCGGGTCGCGGGATATAATACGGCCTCCGGTGCTGTAAACCTGCCATGGCCGGGGTGACGCCGGCCGTACACAAAGGCTAATAAAACGGCGGCCGGTGCGGCGCACGGGGACACCGCCCGCCCCGCTCGCCGCCCGCCCGCCCGATCGCTGCCCGCCGCCCGCCGCCGAGCCCCCCGCCGCTCTAGCCGTTCGCGCAGCTAATGGCTGCCCACGCCACCGCCGAGTCTCCGCACCCGGAAAATAGAGCGATCAGGCGGCGCCGGCGGCGATAGAGACGCGGAGATGATGCCCTCAGGGCAGGTCAGCCTGAACCGACGCACCCTGAGATGACCGGCACCGGCCGAAAGTCCGGCGCCGCCCCGCGCCGGCCGCAGGGCACCGAGGATGGTGAGGGAGGGAGGGAGAGAGGAGAGAGAGAGAGAGAGCGAGAGAGAGAGAGAGAGAGGACGAGAGAGAGGAGAGAGAGAGAGAGGAGAGAGAGAGAGAGGAGGAGGGGAGGACTGGAGATCACTGGTACAGAGAGACGGGATTCACACAGCGATGTGCAAGTAAGTACGGCGAACCGCTAATGTGCCACCGTCGCGACCACTCTTATTTCCGTAATTGAGCGCTGATGAGACGGTTCTTTGCAGTCGTCCACACAGAAGATGAGGTGGTTCTTTGTAGCTATCTACATGCGAGCAGCGGCCGTATTTAGAAAATCGCGAATGGGGGGGCAAGGGTTGGAGGGCGCACCTCACCCAAGGAGGGCGCCATACGGTCGCGAGATAAAAAATCGCTCAGTGGGGGTGGGGGGGTTGGGAGGCGGTTTTTACCATGCCACCAGTTTTTTTTTTTGCGTAACCTCGTATAGGTCGTGCTGCATTGATTTTGCATCGTGTGTATTCTTCTACCAAGGTCACAAAAAGGTCAAGGTTCTTGAAATGCTGGCCGAAGGCGCGCGAAATTTTTGAAAACAACCTTTCCTCGCTTTTAGGCAGCCTTTTATACGATCACTGTTCAAAGCTCCTCTCGCTCTTTACCAATTTGAAGGTGTAAAAAATACCTAAGGTTTGGTCGGGCCGCTGCCACACAAACTGTACAGAAAGCTTGGCTCATGGGTGTCGATGTATAAAAGTTATTGGCGGTGGCATATCTACGAACCAGATCACGTGTATCGGATTGATACCGGAGCGCGAGATGCGTAAACATCATCCAAATTACCTCAGACCAGCATAGCTTCTCACAGATGAATACAGGTACCCACATAACCTTTCAATCACCGAAACGTAAGATGCCTGCTGTTGCGCCCGAACCTGTTGACAATACTTAATCGTAATCCATATAGATGCCATGATGCACGTAAAGTAGGATCAATCCGTTAAGACCAAAGACGTGTTTTATGCATCGTAGAGCGTAGATAGTTTGGTAGGTAGATACTTCATTCATTGTGCGAATGCACGTTCATTTGTGGCAGTTTTCACAGGCAAGACATCAACTATGTGCAATAGAACGACTAAGTTGAAAAACATGCCAAAAGGAGTAAATAAAAT
Organism: Amphibalanus amphitrite; assembly: GCF_019059575.1. Lineage (NCBI taxonomy): Eukaryota > Metazoa > Arthropoda > Thecostraca > Balanomorpha > Balanidae > Amphibalanus > Amphibalanus amphitrite. The sequence continues at coordinate 1,046 of NW_024882735.1, read as the reverse complement.
GATAGGAGGGCAGCGATCAACGGATGTGCCAATCGGTAGAAGGGCTGCGATCCACAGGAGGGGCACTAATAGGTAGAAGAGCCCCGATCAACATCCCGAGTTTCGACAGTAGGGCACCGATAGGTAGGAAGTTGGCGAGCACGCAGGAGGGCGCCAAGGATAGAAGGGCAGCGTCAAAAGGAGGGCACCATAGGTAGGAGGGGCCGATCAACAATCAACAGGACGGGCGCCACAAGGTAAGAGGGTGGCGAGGAAAAGGAGAGCACCAATAGGAGGGTGGCGATCAACAAGAGGTCGCCAATAGGTGGGAGGGCGGTCATCAACTGGAAGTCGCCAATGAGCGGAGGGTGACGATAAAAATGGGGGTGGCAATGGTTGAGGAGGGCGCCTTTGCTCAAGAGGATGACACGACCGGAGGGCGTCTGTGCGGAGGGCGCTGGTCAACAGGAAGGTGCCAGTGGATAGGAGGGCGGTGACAACAGGAGGGTGCCAGTGGTTAGGAGGGCGGCGATCTACACGAGGGCGCCAATGGGAGAAGGGCCCGATTAACATTCAACAGGAAGGACTAGGGAACAATAGGTAGGAGGGCGGCACTGGAACAAGAGGGTGCCAAAAGGGAGAAAGGCGGCCTTCAAAATTCACATGAGGGCTCACTAGGTAGGAGAGCGCAATAATTATGAGGACGCGATCAGCAGAAGGGCGGCAATGTGTAGCAGGGTGGCGACATACAGGAGGGGCTTCGGGTGAGGGCGCTTATTACAGGACAGCGGATACATAGGGACCCACCGTTACGCTTAGAGAGCTACAGCCTACAAATGTGGTTGGAGGGCGCCCGAGGGAGCCCTCCAACCGTTGGGAGGGAGTATTTGGATGGCGTCCTCGAGGGCGCCTCCATCCGTATTTTCCCTGTAAACACATTCGCGATTGGAGGGGCGCCTCCAGTCGCGATTGTTTTTCGATTCGATTAATCACATTGCATTTGCGATTGGAGGGCGCTACGGCGCCCTCCAATCGCAAAGGGCGCCTTCGGCGCCCAAGGGGGGGGC